>NW_027601677.1:75786-88500 GCF_053455715.1 Rhinoraja longicauda | reverse complement strand
TGCCTAGGTTATGTCCAGTTCACAAAGTGCAGAGCAAATTTATTCTTGCTAATTATTCAGTCTTCTGTCAATCATCAGCAAAGTGATGGGAAGTATCCAATAGACAATAGACAATAGGTGCAGGAGTAGGCCTTCAGCCCTTCGAGCCAGCACCGCCATTCAATGCGATCATGGCTGATCACTCTCAATCAGTACCCCGTTCCTGCCTTCTCCCCATACCCCCTCACTCCGCTATCCTTAAGCGCTCTATCCAGCTCTCTCTTGAAAGCATCCAACGAACTGGCCTCCACTGCCTTCTGAGGCAGAGAATTCCACACCTTCACCACCCTCTGACTGAAAAAGTTCTTCCTCATCTCCGTTCTAAATGGCCTACCCCTTATTCTCAAACTGTGGCCCCTTGTTCTGGACTCCCCCAACATTGGGAACATGTTATCTGCCTCTAATGTGTCCAATCCCCTAATTATCTTATATGTTTCAATAAGATCCCCCCTCATCCTTCTAAATTCCAGTGTATACAAGCCCAATCGCTCCAGCCTTTCAACATACGACAGTCCCGCCATTCCGGGAATTAACCTAGTGAACCTACGCTGCACGCCCTCCATAGCAAGAATATCCTTCCTCAAATTTGGAGACCAAAACTGCACACAGTACTCCAGGTGCGGTCTCACCAGGGCCCGGTACAACTGTAGAAGGACCTCTTTGCTCCTATACTCAACTCCTCTTGTTACGAAGGCCAACATTCCATTGGCTTTCTTCACTGCCTGCTGTACCTGCATGCTTCCTTTCATTGACTGATGTACTCGGACACCCAGATCTCGTTGAACTCCCCCTCCTCCTAACTTGACACCATTCAGATAATAATCTGCCTTTCTATTCTTACTTCCAAAGTGAATAACCTCACACTTATCTACATTAAACTGCATCTGCCATGTATCCGCCCACTCACACAACCTGTCCAAGTCACCCTGCAGCCTTATTGCATCTTCCTCACAATTCACACTACCCCCCAACTTAGTATCATCTGCAAATTTGCTAATGGTACTTTTAATCCCTTCGTCTAAGTCATTAATGTATATCGTAAATAGCTGGGGTCCCAGCACCGAACCTTGCGGTACCCCATTGGTCACTGCCTGCCATTCCGAAAGGGACCCATTTATCCCCACTCTTTGCTTTCTGTCTGTCAACCAATTTTCTATCCATGTCAGTACCCTACCCCCAATACCATGTGCCCTAATTTTGCCCACTAATCTCCTATGTGGGACCTTGTCGAAGGCTTTCTGAAAGTCGAGGTACACCACATCCACTGACTCTCCCTTGTCAATTTTACTAGTTACATCCTCAAAAAATTCCAGTAGATTTGTCAAGCATGATTTCCCCTTCGTAAATCCATGCTGACTCGGAATGATCCCGTTACTGCTATCCAAATGCTCAGCAATTTCGTCTTTTATAATTGACTCCAGCATCTTCCCCACCACTGATGTCAGACTAACTGGTCTATAATTACCCGTTTTCTCTCTCCCTCCTTTCTTAAAAAGTGGGATAACATTTGCTATCCTCCAATCCACAGGAACTGATCCTGAATCTATAGAACATTGAAAAATGATCTCCAATGTTTCCACTATTTCTCGAGCCACCTCCTTAAGTACTCTGGGATGCAGACCATCAGGCCCTGGGGATTTATCAGCCTTCAGTCCCATCAGTCTACCCAAAACCATTTCCTGCCTAATGTGGATTTCCTTCAGTTCCTCCATCACCCTAGGTTCTCCGGCCCCTAGAACATTTGGGAGATTGTGTGTATCTTCCTCAGTGAAGACAGATCCAAAGTAACGGTTTAACTCGTCTGCCATTTCTTTGTTCCCCATAATAAATTCCCCTGCTTCTGTCTTCAAGGGACCCACATTTGCCTTGACTATTTTTTTCCTCTTCACGTACCTAAAAAAACTTTTGCTATCCTCCTTTATATTATTGGCTAGTTTACCCTCGTACCTCATCTTTTCTCCCCGTATTGCCTTTTTAGTTAACTTTTGTTGCTCTTTAAAAGAGTCCCAATCCTTTGTCTTCCCACTCTTCTTTGCTATGTTATACTTCCTCTCCTTAATTTTTATGCTGTCCCTGACTTCCCTTGTCAGCCACAGGTGTCTCTTACTCCCCTTAGAGTCTTTCCACCTCTTTGGAATAAATTGATCCTGC
The DNA here is from genome assembly GCF_053455715.1 of Rhinoraja longicauda. Classification (NCBI taxonomy): domain Eukaryota; kingdom Metazoa; phylum Chordata; class Chondrichthyes; order Rajiformes; family Arhynchobatidae; genus Rhinoraja; species Rhinoraja longicauda. The sequence goes on along the minus strand of NW_027601677.1, from coordinate 86,310 downwards.
AACCTCTGCATTATTCCCAGGAATACCTGCCATTGCTGTTCTACCGTCTTCCCTGCTAGGGCCTCCTTCCAGTCAATTTTGGCCAGCTCCTGCCTCATGCCTCTGTAATCCCCTTTGCTATACTGCAATACCGACACTTCCGATTTTCCCTTCTGCCTTTCCATTTGCAGAGTAAAACTTATCATGTTGTGATCACTGCCTCCTAATGGCTCTTTTACCTCTAGTCCCCTTATCAGATCAGGATCATTACACAACACTAAGATAGACACAAAGTGTTGGGGTAAGTCAGCGGGTCAGGCAGCATCTCTGGAGAAAATAGAAAGGTAAATAGAAAATAGATATCGCCTTTCTACTTTCTCCAGAGATGCTACCTGACCCACTGAGTTACCCCATCACTTTGTGTCTATCTTTGATACTTCCTGAGTTACTCCAACGCTTTGTGGCTTCGGTATAAACCAGCATATGCAGTTCTTTCTTATTACATCATGGGAAGTATCGTAGGAGTCCGAACAAGCTGCACATTCACCAACAACCTGTTCACCAACTTCCAGTTCGGATTTTGCCAGCAGCACTTATCTCTAGATCTCACTACAAGCTCAGTGCAAAAACAGAGTGCAGCTAAATTCCAAAGACAGCATTTAACCGAGCCTGACATGGAGGAGGGTTGGTTGATAAAACGGAAATTGGTGGACACTATTGGGTAAAAATAAAATCTGATGACGGAAGTGATACCTCACACAAAGGAAGACTGACATGATTACTGGAAGTCAATAATACCCACTCCAGGATATCACTGCAGGGATTCCTCAGGGTAATGCCCTCAGCTAAAACATCTTCAGCAGCATCATCAATGACCGCCTTTCAATTATAAGGTCAGATGCGGGGATATTTGCTGATGTTTACATGGTGTTCCATTCCGTGTGAAACTACTCAGCAAGTCAGCAGTCCAATTCTGTACGCAGTAAAAACAGGAAAATGCTCAGGCATGGGGTGATAGTGGCAGGTTACTCTGGTGCCCAGTGTTTGAAATGAGCTGGGAGCAGTAGATTAAAAGGGCTTCACTGCAAATGGCTACAAGGAGGTGTAGGTACAAAATTAATGTAGACAGCCAGAAAGGAATACATGCTTGAATACCGAAGAATGTAAAGAAATAGAAAGGTTGCATAAGGTTATGCAGCGAAAGGCGGTAAGAATAGAAATCAGGCTTGGGCAGGATGCTGAAAGTATAAAGTTCATATGTGGTAATGCCCCGAGAACAAGAGAAGCATTTCAGGAACCAGAGGCATTGATTAAAATTGAAAATCATTGAGGAAAAACAGGAACTGAGCAGCTTCAAAATCCATCCATGAACCATGTGGAGATTGACCTTAAGTTGAGGGATCACGGATGACTAACAGAGCAACATTTCAATAAATTTAATTAGCTAAAAGTATCCGGAGATGAAGAAAATGTGAGAAAAAAGCAATGGCCTATTGCTGTTTAATCGACTGGCTTCTCAGCATGCCTGCCACTCCTTCAAAAAGGACGAAAGCTCTTTTCTTACATTGCTTAATTAAGCAGCGGAAATCATAATGTACGACAACATCATGGCACTCTGACTATAATGTAATAAGTCGAGTGTAATGGAGATTACAAAAATCAGGAGGTGAAATGGGATCAGATCAAGTAGCAAGGAAACAAACGTGTACTGGACTTTTCTATGAAGAAGGAAGATTTGAAATAATAAATCAATTTGGTTTTTCAGGCCAGGTGATAAAACCAGAAGCCAGAAATGGGAAAGTTCTGAAAAGGAAGTCTACCATTGTCAATGGAAGCAACAATTTAAATTAATAAAGAAAAACAAAAGGCTTTTGACAGATATAAAGGGATTGCCAAAATAGGGCTATGGCAGATAAGAAATATAGGTGACACAAGGAATTGCAGGTGCTGGAGAAATTCAGTGAGTGAGGCAGCATCTGTGGATGGAATGGATAGGCGATGTTTTGGGTCGGGATTCTTCAGACTCCGAAGTCTGAAGAGGGGCTCCAACCTGAAATGTCACCAATCTATTTTAGACACAGATGCTGCCTGACCCACTGAGTTACTCCAGCACTTTGTGTGCTTTGTTTAAGAAATAAAGGAAGTTCATTTAAAATGGAGAATGTACAAAAATATTATTATTTATATAACTTTCACGCACCTAGGATTTTCCTAAACTGGTCATTGTCAATGAAACACCCCCAAAGTGTAGTCAGTATTGTAATGGAAGAAAGAGTGGTAGCCAATTTACTCAACAAGGTGGAATAGTGTTGACTTGTTAATATGTTTTGTCCTGTTAACTGAGGACTGAATGTTTCCCAGTTTAAGTCTCACTCCAGAAACCTGAACAACATAATCCAAGAAGTTAGGAAACCTAATGATGGCACGGTTAGTATAAAAGGAAGTCAGATGTACATTACTTGGATAAATAGTTACCAGAGTTAGTTATCTGGTAACTATTTATTAACAATCACAATTTCTAATAAATAAAACTAATAAGACTAGGTACCAGCCATGAAAAATATTTGTCAGTACTGGATTACAACAGAACTCTTGTGCTATCATCTTAAATTAAGGTAGTCATCTTGAATTTCAAAAGCGCCTGGGATTATTACTTATTAACATGATGGCTGCCAAAGCAGTTTCCAGATAATATCGCTTTTTAATTATCTGGGCAAAGTTATCTTATTTTCTTTGTTGCAATGTTCACAGAATTTGTTAAAATAAAACAGTGCCCAAACATAAAATGAATTTAAATTCCATGAAATCTATGGTTACTTTAAAAATGGCGACAGTGTTGTAGTTGATAGAGCCACTACTCACAGCGCCAGAGACCCGAGTTCAATCCTGATCTTGGCTGCTGTCTGCGTCGAGTTTGCACGTTCTCCCTGTGACTGCGTAGGATTCCTCCGGGTGCTCGGGTTTCCGCCCACATACCAAAGACGTGCGAATTTGTAGGTTATTTGACCTCTGTAAATTTCCTTTAGTGTGTAAGCAGTGGATGTAAAAGTGATATAACTTAGAAGCAGTCTGACGGGGTGATTGATGGTTGGCATGGACTTGATGGGCTGGCTTGCATGTAATATATTTCAATTTAAGGAAGGGTCATTTGGAAACCTAAAGTAGATTAAACACATGAGCAGGACGGTGCTAGGGAGGGGAGGATGCAAGGAAGAAAAAGGGAGAGGAGATATACAGAAACATTTCCAATACCAAATGGATTCAGGTCTAAACTCAAAGGGTCTGCTTAAAACAAAATCACGAGGAAAACCCTAGTGGAATTGGGCTCCAAGGACCACAGAGAGTGCCATCCATCTTCAACAGTAATAAGCATTAGTGTCAGCATAATCCAAGACCATTCATTATGCCTTTTCCCTCCAAAATACCCAACCCCACCCGTGCGTGCCTGAAGACACAGTAGAAGAATGAGATCACATTAGGGAATGCAAAACGAAACTAGAAAATCAAAACATCTGAACTTTGCACTGATGTTAAGAGAAACACAAAAATACTGCATGGTGGTCTGTCAGCTGTGAAAGGAGTGCGTTTACAAATTTGTAGTATATGTGTTTGTTTTTATGGTCAGCTTTGTGATTCGCGCGGTTTCCAGATGCTTCGCAATGCTGCTGCATTACACGACTTCTGTGCGAAGAAATAAATCTATCGTTGTTTTTTCTCAAGTGCTCCTTTGCTTTGGTGTGCAGCACAGCAAACTATCCTGTGCTTACAAAATGAACGTGGGCATATTTGAATTGTAATCTTTAAACCATGGTTATCTCAGTGGGAGCTGCGACAGACATGGTTGGTGGAGAGAAAGGAAAAATGTCACAATGGTGCAGTGGAGTATTCTCCACTCTCCACCGAGGGGGGGGGGGGCTGCAATTTGACGTTTACCCACTGCATTAAACTTGCTCTCTTGATTTATAAGAGGATACAGCGGATGGAAAAATGGCTCATTTCCCAGCAATGATGAATCATCGCGATCAACTGAAAAAATTGGCAAAAGATATAGTTATCAAATGAAACTGTGCCGATGTTGAAAACTGAAAGGAAAAAATATTTCAATAGCTGATCATCAAGTAATATGGAAAAACCCGCCGCCTTTGGTTATCATTAATTCCATTGCGATTAACTGTATAATACAAATATCAACGCAATGGTTATGATCAGTGCAGCTGCCAATCAGATTTAAATGCTTGGAACAAGCAAGATTACAGAGGGCAAGATGGAGTGTAAGTCACAGCAAATACAAAAAATGTTTTGCAAGGTGACCTTGAAGTCTTTGCTGGCCTTAAAAAGATCCCAGGATTTGCATTTTAGAACTAAATGTGTTGTTTCGCCCCAGCTTCAAAAGAAAAAGATATAAAACGACCGAGAAGCAACACAAAAGAGGAACATTAGTCAACTGTTTCGACATACGATGCTTTACTGAACGCTTTCTTTTGGCAAGTCCTCGGCTTTTTATGGCATTGAGATCCGAGGCTTGGCTCTCTGCCTTCCTGCAGTAAGAACCCACTTACTGGAAGCAGAATGACAAGCAGTAGTTTAAGTGCAATAAAGGTCAGCAGCAAGGTTTCACTTCTCTCTTATTAGATCCGTACGTACACTGGCAGCAAGTTCAATGCTCACAGTAAACTTTTACAGAAGAATTTACACATGACAGTTTTATCATTCCAGATCTGGGAAGGTCCTGACCAGTGGGAAAAGGGGTGACAAGCTGGGCCATGCTCAAATGAGGTCATACAGCATGTGGAAAAACTTAGCCATTTTTATGGTATTTTTGAGGCCGATAGCCGAGGCAAGCACCACCTTTAAATGTATTGAGTTCGCAAGCTCCCTTATCTTTTGCTTAACAACAGCAATGTAAGATCTAAAGACAGGCAAATCAATCAAGAGGTCCTTTGGGATTGGCATGCATCAAATACAAAATGGAAAACAAAGACACGGAACTCAAAATAGAATAAAAACAGAATCTTATGTACTTCTTGAACTCAAAATAGATACCGTGACTCTTTTCTCAAGCTGAGTGGTTATTTTACCTCGTGTACAACAGCAGAGTGCTGTTTGACCAGACCAGAGGTTACGCAAACTGCAGTGAACGGCATACTGGTTGCAATGTTCAGCAACTAATTTCCTAAGTGGTCAGAAGGTGGTGGATCTGTGTAATTCATTGCCTCGGACGACGGTGGAGGCCAAGTCGATGGATATTTTTATGGTGGAAATTGACAGAGTCTTGATTAGTAAGGGTGTCAGGGGTTATGGGGAGAAGGCAGGAGAATGGGGTTGAGGGAGAAAGACAGATCAGCCATGATTGAATGGTGGAATAGAATTGATGGGCCGAACGGCCTAATTCTGCTCTAAGAACATACGACGTATCAGGCAGAGATTAGCCTGAGTCTTAATAAATATTCAAACCCCGATCCTGCATAGGGTCCGTGTGTGGGTGTGTATGTGTGTTTGTGTGGGTGTGTGCGTGTGTTGTTGGGTAGTTCCAGCAGCACAGTATAAACTGCTCTGACAATGATAAAGGGGCAATGATTTGCAGCTTTTGTGGGCAATGATTGCTTTCGAGGAGCTACCTGAAACTTACACCATCTTTTAAGGTTACAGCTGTGCAAAACACAAAGATCCTTAATTTACACTAAGGGCACAATACCCTGGAAAAAGAGAGATCCATGCACGTTTAAACAAAACATCAATCTTTGTCACAGACCGTAGTTGTCATTGCCAGGGTACAACAATGAAATACATTTCTCCATCTGCAACACTTGCTGCAGGATTATATTGTATAGAACGTGCAACTAGTTTGATAATAATTTAAGGAATATAAAAGCTGACAATCACAGTTTCTTTGCATAAATAAAAAGGATGAAAGAAGTCCAAGTGATCTCAGCTCTCAAATGAAATGAAGCTGGCAAAAACAATTACAAGAAACAACGAAATGGGATGTGGAGAGGAATTCAATACCACCACCATCATCAGTGGAGAATTAATATTAAGCAAACCGTTGAGGTTAAAGGCTTGTCCCCTAGACTCCTCCATTGGTCTCCTTCATTGTCAGAGTGAGGCTAAATACAAATTGGGGGAACAGCATCTCATATTTCGCTTGGGCAGCTTACAGCCCAGTGGAATGAATTTGATTTCTCTAACTTCAGGTAGCCCCGGCATCCCTCTCTCTCTCTCTCTCTATCCCTCCCCTGCCCAAGTCACACTAGCTTCTCGTTTTCACCCAACAAACAGCCAACAATGGCCTGTTTCCTTTATCATCATTACTTTTTTGCATATCTTTTATTCATTGTTCTTTGTCTCTCTACATCATCGTCTATATCTCTTGTTTCCCTTATCCATAACCAGTCTGAAGAAGGGTCTCGACCCGAAACGTCACCCATTCCTTCTCTCCAGATATGTTGCCTGTCCCGCTGAGTTACTCCAGCTTTTTGTGTCTATCCCTTAGACTAGATGGCCTGCACCCTGGGACACTAAAAGAAGTGGTTACTAAATTAGTGTGTGATTAGTTATGGAGTCATAGAATCATACTGAAGGGCTGAATGGCCTACTCCTGCACCTATTGTCTATTGTCTACTGTGACAGTCATGAGAGTTCAATTAGCATTTGTACCAAGGGACAATTTACAGTTGACAAATAACCTACCACCCAGTACACCTCTGGCACATGGGGTTGAAACTAAAGTGCCCAATGGTAATCTATGGGCCACAAGGAGAATGTACAACCTCACATAGGTTAGGATTCAATCTAGGTCGTCAGAGCTGTGTGGCAGCAGCACTAACCGCTGCAGCAGCACTAACCGCTGCAGCAGCACTAACCGCTGCAGCAGCACTAACCGCTGCAGCAGCACTAACCGCTGCAGCATCATGCAACCCCAATCTGCTAAAAATGCTTAGATTCTGGAGATGTGCCAGAGAACAGTTTTTCTCCAGCATGAAATGTCAAAGTCTGTAGCTACAAGGTGCAGGGAAAAATGTAAAGATTCGCGCAGCAAGATTTTTTTTTAAAAACACGCAGGGAGTGGTGGATGCCTCGAACACGCTGCCAGAGGTGGTGGTGGAGGCAGATACAATAGTGGTTTTTAAAGAGGCTTTTAGATGGGCACATAGATATGCGGGGAATGGATCACGTGCAGGCAGAAGAGATTCGTTTAACCTAATATCATGTTCGGCAAAGTCATTGTGGGCTGAAGGACCTATTCTTTTGCTGTACTGTTCTATATTCTACGCCCTTGTGATGCCGCTATACGCGAAGAGATGGAGAGATAAAGCGGGTTCAGCTTAACACCTATTGTTAGAAAAATCTTATAATCAATAATTGAGGAAACAACAGCAGCACATTTGGAAAATGATCATCCAATCAAGCATCATGAATCCAAAGAAGTGAGAAAGATTAATTAGAAGTCTTGAACGATGTGGATTGAGGAGAAACATGATTTATTTAGATTTGTAGAGGAATTTGACAAGATGTCTCATGAAAAGCTGTCGGACACAAGAACGAATGGTCATTGTAGTAATATGTTGGCATGGTTAAGTCACAAGGGAGAATGGTATTTGAGGTAATATGTTGGACAATTGGCTCACAGTTAGAAAGCAGCTAGTAGGAATAAAGGGGTTAATTTGAGGTGGACTACCAATGAGGAACCACAGGAAGATACTACAACTATTTACAATATATGTTAACACAAGGAAAGAAGTAATAAGTGGTAGCCTAATTTGCAAATGACACAAAAATAGGCAGGAAGGTTAGCTTTAAGAAAGATACAGTTCACACAGAGGCATTGACAGGTTAAATGAGTGGGGGGAGAAACTGGAAAATGAAAGATCGCATTCGAAAATGTGAAGATATTTACTTTGGAAGAAAAAATAAAAGAGTATTATTTTACTGAAGGGAAAAAGCAGAAAGCTGCAGCACAATGGGAGTTGGAGGTCCCTTTGCATGCAATACAGAGAGCCAGCAACGAATGGTAACGTGGAAGGCTCATGGAATGTTGGCTCTTATGCCAAGGGGGTTGGAGAATGAATGTTGGGAAGTCTTACTGCAACTGCACATGCAACCAGCAACATCATGACCAGAATACTGCAAACAATTTTGGCAAAATCATGTCCAGAATACTGCAAACAATTTTGTTTTATTTCAGGAAAGATATTCATTGCAGGTGGTTCAGGGATGTTTCACTTGGATAATCCTGGACTCCAGGGATTATCCAACAAAGGAAGATAAAAAATGTTGGGATTTTGCTCATTGGGGTTTCGAAGAATGAGAGACTAATTTATTGAAACAATAAAGGAGCAGATAGGGTAAATGCTAAAATGATTTTTATTCTGTTGGTGCAGTCCAGAACCTGAGAGATTTTCTCACCATGAGGAAGGGGGGAGGGGGCAGACCTGATTAAAAACGAAAGTACGATTTTTTTTTTCTCTCAGAAGGTTGTTAGTCCTTGGAACTATTTGTAAAAGCCAACTGTGTGATCCTTGACTGAGATAGATAGGTTTCAAATCTATGAAGGAATCAAGGAGGAGGAGGAAGGCACAAGAAAGTAGATGAGGAATGTCACATTACCCATGATCCTGTTGAATGGTAGACCGGGTTAGATGGGCTGAATGAACAACCCGCTCCCATTTCTAATGGTCTTATGGATAACTCCCAGTGGTAAGGAAAATGATATCAATAGGCCACTGTTGTAATAGATAATTTTATTATCTCAATGAAAGCACTAATCCTCTGGCCATTTCTAAAATGTGAGGGTGATATATTATTAACTAACTGTATAGATTATTTATACATAGGTAAAGATCATATGGGAACTAAGCATTGCATTTCTACATTTCGAGGAGAACGTTTATAGTGAAAATAATTTATATTCTTCATGTACATTCCAAAGCATAGTTAAATAACTGTTTTTACAAAGCAGCCATGACTTAATTTTATGCCAAAGGATTTATTCCTATGCTCCTATAATTCTGTGATGATATTAAAGCAAGTCATAATCAAAGACCAAGCATTTTACTTATAATTTCCAGTCAATATGTGTACAATTTTTTTAAAACTCAGACCAATTTCATGAAAAGACTTGTTTTATTGAGTTTCTTTTTTGTTAGTAAATACTTCCCCTAGGATTTTCAAACATGTTATTAAACATCTGGTTAAGAAATACCATTGTGAGCAAAATCTATATACAGATCTATTTATGATTTATGTTCTGTAAACTTCTAATGGCAGCAGTTGCACGATGCTTCGAGCCTAATAGCACTGTAGAATCTGTCTCGTTCACTTTGAACAGAAGATTTCAGCACAACAATGACAATACTGAAACAACTGACTCATTTGCAAGAATAACACTCTCTTGGCCCAAAACATATAAAAGCACTATTGCAATTTGGCGTTTTGTTCGTAAACCATTCTCCATTTTAGAACATCTATGCACGCCAAGTGGTGCAGAAGCTGCATGGCTGAGATACACTAAGTCGTGAGAATTCAGCTTGCCCACCGTAGATTTTCAATACCGTCATCTCCAGCTTTGACAGAGATTTGTTTGTGGACAGGATCCATCAAATTGCCTTCAGCCCTGGATGCCATCAGTATCACTGTGCATATTATCGCACTGGAGTCAGAAGAAGTGACAGTGTAACATCAATAGCTTGGACCACAAACCACAGAAACAAAAAGGCTTGATTGTTGGAGATTAAAACACTATAAAGTGGCAGGCTTGTGAGAGGTGTGATTAGTTAGTCTGGTTATACAGGGCAGTAGTGAAAACGGAACATGAGCGGAAGTCACTGTAAATCAATTTTATGTCAACAGCATAACGTGACAATTATGGTTTCCTGAACTTGCATTCACATAGAACGGTACAGAACAGGAACAGTCTCTTTAGCCCACAATGCTTGCACCGATCATGAAGCCAATTTTAAACACATCCTATCTTCCTGTGTGTGGTCCATGTCCCTCAAATCCCTTCCTGTACACGTGCCTGTCCAAATGCTTCTAAACATCACTATCTACCTTTCCTGCTTCCACCACCCTATGGGCAGTGTGTTCCAAGCACACACCACTCTCTGTAAAAATTGTACATCTTTAAACTCTTCCCCCCCCTCCCTCCCCATAAGATCAAAGAACTAAGCCTACTAGAGCTCGACATTTCTATCCTGGGAAAAATACTCTGACTATCTACTCTATCAATTCCTCTCAATTGCATAATCTTATTTCAGGCTTCCCCTCAACCTCCGACAATCTTGAGAAAACAATCCGAGTTTATCCAACCTCCCTTTGCAGCTCATCCAGACCACATTCACATTCCGGTAAATATCTTCTGCACCCTCTTCAAAGCTTCCACATCCTTCCCATAATGTGGGAACCAGAACTGCACACAATACTCCAAATACAGCTGCAACATGATTTCTTGATTCAAATGCTTAATGCCCTGAATGATGCCGCCTTCAGCATTTTATCTACTTGTTTTGCCACTTTCAGGGAGTTGTGGATTTAAACCCGAGATCC
>NW_027601677.1:58401-75286 GCF_053455715.1 Rhinoraja longicauda | reverse complement strand
CTCCTCTCATATTTCAGTATGTTTTGTACTGATGAAGATTCAATTACAACCACTTTCTTAATGGACCGAGGAATGTACAAGAGCAGCCCTGCCTGCCCCCACAGCGATATGGCACTGACCAACGAGCTTAACACCTTCTTTGCCCGCTTTGAAACTGGCAAAACCACCTTGAGTGAAAGAACCCCAGCCGAGGCGGTGGGACAGGTCTTGCAACTGAGCACACAGGAGGTACAATGCGCTCTGCAAAGGGTCAACCCACGCAAGGCTGCAGGACCGGATGGAGTTCAAGGAAGGGTACTGAAGGACTGTGCTGAACAGCTGGCTGAGGTATTCACCAGGATCTTTAACCTGTCATTATCTCTGGCCACGGTCCCCAAGTGCCTGAAGTCGGCTATCATAGTTCCGGTGCCGAAAAAAGCAAAGATCTCCAACCTGAACGACTACCGCCCGGTTGCCCTAACGCCGATAGTCATGAAGTGCTTTGAGAGGCTGGTCCTCTCACACATCAAATCCAGCATCCCTGACTCACTGGACCCACATCAATTTGCATACAGGGCAAACAGATCCACAGAGGACGCCATCTCTCTGGCTCTTCACACTGTCCTGACTCACCTAGAGAGACAGGGCACGTACGTGAGGATGCTATTCATAGACTATAGCTCCGCCTTCAACACGGTCATCCCCACCAAGCTCGTCACCAAACTCCACCAGCTAGGCCTTAGCTCGTCATTATGTGACTGGATCCTGGACTTCCTGCTGGAACGACCGCAGGCAGTGAGAATGGGCCCGCACCTGTCCTCCACTATCACCCTGAGTACCGGCACACCACAGGGCTGTGTTCTGAGCCCCATGCTCTACTCCCTCTTCACACACGACTGTGTTCCTGCATTCGACACCAACACCATTGTCAAGTTTGCAGATGACACAACGGTGATCGGGCTGATCACCAACGGGGATGAAACAAACTATAGAGCGGAGGTGCAGAACCTGGCGGACTGGTGCTCGGATAACAACCTGTCCCTAAATACCACCAAGACCAAGGAGCTGATCATCAACTTCCGTAGGTCACATAACGGGGAATATGCCCCGATCTCTATCAACGGGGTCAGTGTGGAGAGAGTGTCCAGCTTCAAGTTTCTGGGCACTCACATTTCGGAGGACCTAACATGGTCCAATAACACTGCTGCGCTGGTCAAGAAGGCACAACAAAGACTGTTCTACTTAAGAACACTGAAAAAGTCTGGTCTACCCCAACAGCTGCTGACGACCTTCTACCGCTGCACCATAGAGAGCATCCTAACGCATGGCATCCCTGTGTGGTACCTCAGCTGCACGGAGGCAGAAAGGAAAGCTCTACAGCGGGTAGTCCATAGAGCTCAGAGGGCCATCGGAACACAGCTACCGGACTTGGAGGGCATCTACAACACACGATGCCTCAGAAAAGCCACCAGCATCCACAAAGACTCTTCACACCCCTGCAACAGTCTGTTCGAACTCCTTCCATCGGGCAGACGATACAAGGCCTTCTATGCCCGCACCTCCAGACTCAGGAACAGCTTCATCCCCAGGGCCATAGCTGCTATGAACCGGTCCTGCTGAGCCGGATGGCCACAACGCATAGATCAACTTGCACTTTACCCTGTCCAAAACTGTTACAACTGTTTCGTTTCGTTGGGTTGCTGCTGTCTAAATTACCTAAATTATTGCATCGTATGGGAGGCGCATTCCCAATCTCGTTGTACCCCTGGGTACAATGACAATAAAGATATATTGTATTGTATTGTATTGTATTGTATTGTTTAACTGTACAGAAAGCTGAATCAACCATTCAGACAGTTACCTGGAGCTTAATAATAATTTACTTGTAAAAATAGAGATAGATTTTAGTTATATTGTGTCTCCAGCCTAAAGTTTCATACAAATTTCAAACCTAATATACCGATTCTTTGCCAATCTATGACAACTGATTAAAATGGTTTGCATGACTTGCTAAACATAAATTGCCTGGTCCCTTGTGAATTATTTCTTAAAAATTGTAATCAACCTGATTGGAACTTACAGAATTCACCAGATGGTGGTCGAGTTGGGTTCACTGGAGTTGTTGCAGTGCGGGTTTTAATTCTTCGGAATACAGCCTGCCTGCGATGTCTACGGTGAGCTCGGGAGCTGGCTGCCTCTGGGGTTTTCTTCCAGTAGTAATAAAATGTTACCAGTTCGCCCTGAAACAAAACAGAACAATGGCCATTAACAGGATCTTTATTAACACCGAAGCTCTGTTACGTTGGACTGCACGTCTGTTGAAATGTACAAAACATGCTCAATTTGTAACTCATAAAAAGCACATTGTAGAATCTCGATGTATGTAACTGTCAGGTAAAGATGTTGTTGGGCATCATTTGCAATAGTTGGGTGACAGATGGATGTGTCATACACTGGGAAAAGAGCAAGCATTGTCGTCATTGTCAAAGCCAGCATCTGCGGCCCATCTTCAAGTGACCTTGAGGAGATGGAGGTGACCACCCTCTCGAACAATTGCAGCAATTTTGATGAAAAATCTTCCACTGCGCAGTTGGAGGGTGGGAGTTCTAGGATTCGGACCCAGTGAAGACAAAGAACTATAACACTTTGGAGTCTGGAGTGTGCGTCACTTTCTCTTTCCATGTGTCTACTGTCCCTAACCTTTCATATTAAGGTCTTGACTTTGGAAGATCATGACGTTGGATGGTGGATTGTCATTCAATAACCTCTAGTGGAAGTGATCACAGATTTTGAATGAAACTCAATCAATCTCTTGTGATATCACCAAAGAGGAATAGCTTGATAATTATCTGGCATTAACTCACAAACCTCTCTCGCAAAATGCCAAAATAAATTTCTTACAAGAAAAGGGTTCATAAAATAAGTGCAAATATATATGTGTATAGGATTACTGGACCTCTGTTTTTAATGACTAATGAACATTCCTTGGAAAGATCCTTCATAAAGAAGAAGGCATTCCCAGTCGCTTTGCACAAAATATCGCAGATGCTGGAAATCCTAAATGCAGAAAATTCACAGCAGGTCAGGTAGTGTCAATGGAGAAAGAAGCAGGAGTAAAATTTCAGAAATAGTATTTGAGACCCCAGTGTTTATGAAAGGTCATTGACCCAAAATGTCATCCATTTCTTACACTGCAGATGCTGTATGACCTGCTGAGTATTTCTGACATTTTCTGCTTTTCAAGTTGGGCATTGGGAGGGTCACAGTTCACAAGTACAATGCCCAAATTCCCTCAGGCACTGAAGATTAAATACGGCGTCCTTCAAATTTGTAAATGGTGGGATCCATAATTCCTCTCAAGACGTTCTGTTAGTTTCTACAGACCCAAGTCACCCAATCATTCTGAACCCAGTTTCTTTTTAAAATGAAAATAGGATCCTAAAAAGGAGTTGAGGTGCTAATGGTTATACTCGGGGTTTAATATGTTTCACGGGAAGTTGCTGGTGTCAAATGAACAAAACCTGACAGTGGATCTGATGTGAAAGATTGGCCTGGAAACTGATCACATCAAAAATGGTATCAAATTTCTCCCCGACATTTTCTGATCATAAAGAATGTAAGGATGATGATGGAAACCGTCTCTGGTATTCAACCCTAATTGCTTCTCTTCCTAAAGTATTGTCCATTTCTGGCCAATGGTTCCACTGAACATTACCTGCCTTTAGTAATTGTGTTATTAAAAATATATTTCACGTTAATTGCAGCTCATACACTGAATACGTTTTAACTTAAATAAAACCCCTCAATATAAATGTAAACGCCGTGTTATTCCCCTCAAGATTCCAGGTAGGTTGGTTTAGTATTAAGTTGATAACAAGTTCCAGCGGGTTTTGTGCAAGGAATAAGAGAACAAAGAGAGAAAGTGGATTTGAAAAATCCAGTCCACATTTCACCACCTATCTTGCTTTGCATCACAGTTCAGGGATTAAGAGTCCATGTGGGTTGAAGTGCAGTGAATCAAACAGATTTGGAACCACACACTGCTAACTATATGGGCGGCAGCGTACATGCATAAACAAAAGAACATGTCGGACTGGCTTCAAAAAGGAACAAATCAGTGCGAAATGGTTCCTGGTTTCAATGCGTACAAAGTCAATTGAACGTTAATCAAATGTGTTCTGAGCCCACAGCGAACAAAGCTCTGGCAGAATCAATACTCCGCTGAAACATTAGCACAAGCAAATCATTGATCAAAGATTCTTTCCAAAGAAATCAACCAGGCAAATTAGCCGGCACTTTTTTTGTGTACAAACTAATGAGCATAAATGTTAATGGCAAAGAACAGTTTGTAATGATTCCTGGAGTATGCAGCACTGTATATCATTACCCCTGTTACCATCTTGGTCTCTTTCCTCCTGTGTTCTACATAACTTTCAGACATATGGTTTATCTTGTGTGGCACAACAACTATCAACTTAATAAAATGCTAATGATCTTGCGTGAAAAGGGTCCAGTGCTTACTACGTGATCGTTCTCATCTTCACAAGGCACTCGGCAAGTAGCACAAGCTGTTTGTTTTGTGCTTGGGTAAACGAAGACTCATTTAATGAACATTGGCATGGAAGGAGGCCACTCGTTCCATCAAGCCCATGCCAGCACCCAGGAGAGCAATCCCACCTGTGCCATTCCCCCTCTCCCAATTTCCCCGTACTTCTGCCACAAATTATTTCAAATATATCCATCAATTTCTCCTGCAATTCGTTTTGCTACCAACCCATGTAAAGGCGGTGGGGGTGTTACAAGTACAGTAGCCAATTAACCTACCAGTCCACCCTCGAGATGTGGAAGGAAACTGGAACACCTAAGGGGAACTGATGTACTCAAGAAAATGCCACCTCAACAGACAGCACCCAAGGTCAGAATCAAACCCAGATCACTGAAACTGTGAGGCTGCAGCTCTACAATGAACTAGGTTGCATAGCCTATGCTTGCTTTGTACATCGCAGCTCATTGTAGATTAGAAAAACCAATACAAAGTGCCATTAATTGGGGAAAAAAAGCACAAGCCTTTGTATGAATTCAGACTCTTAATTCAACATTGCTTTGGCTTTGTCCTCAACATAATGTTGAGCAATGACTGTTCTTATTTGAATTTATTCTGTAGTTGCAGCAGATCACAGTATACTTTAGGTTTAATGTTCTTATAGACACAACTGCTTCTCTTTGGTTCAGTACCCAGAACTCATGTGCCATTCGGGACTGAGACGAAATACCTCCATTCAGAGGACAGTGAATCTTTGGAATTCTCTACCCTCGAGTCCTGTGTGGGCTCAGTGAAAATATTCGATGGAAAAATTGATTGAATTCTGCATATATTGGGGATCAAGATGAATGGGGCAGAGCAGGAAGATGGCACTGCAGTAAATTATTAGTCATGATCGTATTGAATAACAGACCGAGAAAAGGGTCGAAAGGCTAATTTCTGTGTTTTTACTGTACTTTCATCTGGTGGAAGCAAATATGATTGTGGCTCTTAGAAGAATTTTAGATAGGCATATGGATATGCAGGGATTGGAGGGATATGGATTGCACACGTACTGAGGGCCAAAGGGGCTGTTTCTGTGTTATAATGTTCTATGTTCTACATAACCGTGAAGGTAGAGCAGAATCAAGCGAAGCATCCTGTATAAACTGGTTAGGTTTTTTTTCCTCAGCTGTCTTCACCTATGGATCTTACTTCTAATTGTTGTTTGTGGACGATCTCCAGAACAAATGCATAGTCTGAAAACATCTGAACATTCAGGATTCCTTCCAAAAAGGGTGGCAGGTTTCCCTGTACTATTGCACCCCATGCATTCCTTTAAGGCAATAAATTAAAAAATCATACAATAAACACTATTAGAGTGACAAATATTGGTAAAGGCAATCCATATACATCCATGGTTCAAAAGCTGCACAATCCCAAGGAATTTGAACTGTAGATCTTCTACCGTATCTGCCAAAGGCGTGCTAACAGGCCATGAAGGGACAACAAATGTGGAAAGATCTCAGTTGGTTTAATCTGCGAATCTCAGTTATTTAGTCTTAATAGCTTCAGAAGTTCGTGCCAATGAAAGTTTAAGAACTATCTTCAAAACAGAGTTTATCCGTGGTCGGTATGATAACCTGCAGGACACTACAATAAACTACCATATTCAGCAGATTTTATGAAACAGACGCCATACTGAACTGCAAGGTGCCAATGGAACAGCTCCATCCAAGACCACACGAAATTGCAGTAAATTGTGCACGCATCGCACAAACCAACCATTGATTCCATTTGTACCTCACGCTGCATCGGCAAGGTCAGCATATTCAAGGACGAGTCTCACCCTAGCCACACTCTCTTCTCCCCTCTCCCATCGGGCAAAAGATATAGAAGTGCGAAAACGCACACCTCCAGATTCAGGGATAGTTTCTTCCCAGCTGTTATCAGGCAACTGAACTATCCTACCACAACCAGAGAGAAGTCCTGAACTACTATCTACCTCATTGGTGACCCTCGGACTATCTTTGATTTACTGGCTTTATCTTGCACTAAACATTATTCCCTTATCATGTGTCTGTGCACTGTTAACGGCTCACTTGTAATCATGTATTGTCTTTCTGCTGGTTGGTTAGCACGCAATAAAAGCTTTTTACTGCACCTCGGTACACGTGACAATAAACTAAACTGAAGTAGGAGGTCCAGTGGTTTATTTTAATCTGTGCCTTGAACACCAAAATATAATAGTGTTCCTGCTGCTGTGTCAAGCATTCAACAAACTTGGTGCGACCTTGAGATCAAATCCAGGATGACCACAGGAGCGGAAAAAGAAATCATTCGAGCCCGATCTGTATCTGAACTCTATTTTCTCACCATGGTTTTGTTTGGAATTTCCATTTAGGATCTTTAGTTTATTTGCATTCAGCAGCTTTTTGAGGAAAAGCGTTCTGATTTCGACCAAGAAATGTTGATGCAGAGAAGTCCTTCTTGAACTATTTAGCTTTGATTGGTTATGATCCATTGTTTTATATTCCTTATTGGGAACTAATTTCACTTTATTAACTTGCTTTAAGATATACAGTGCTGAAACAGACCCTCCACGCTGACCAGCGACCATCAGCGCACTAATTCTACTCTTCACACTGGGGACAATTACAGAAGCCATTAACCTACAAACCTGGAAGTCTTTAGGACGTGGGAGGAAACCAGATAGTCGGGAGAAATCCCATGCGCAACAGGAAGGACGTGCAAACTCCGTACAAACAGCATCTGCAGTCAGGAACGAAGCCGGGTCTCTGGCGTCATAAGGCAGCAAATCTACTGCTGTGCCACCGTGCCCCACGCCCAACTCGCTGATCATTTCTAATACTTCAATTAGATCAAACTTTAATCCCGATGCTCATTGTTTATTATTGTGTGAACAGCAAAAAAAAGTTATATTGATATGATATCAATAAAACAAGGCAGCAATATAACAGAATGAAGACCTGTGGTGTGCCAGATTTTAATGAACTGGCAGAATTTATAAATATCAACGTGGCTTTGGGGATTTAGAAACCAATGCAATGGCCTAATTAAGACAAATTCAACAATTTTGTGATACTAATAATGTACCCTTATGTTTACAGGAGTGATTTTGTTTTCCGCCTCATTAAATAGAACCACAAAGTCATTTTTTTCGAAATGTACAGGGAGAGATTCTGAAGCCCCGAAACAGCCATGGACAAAATCCACCCCATTAAAGTATTGATGCTATATCCACCATGTCCAATTGGGAAGTGGTAGAGATTTCTATGGACCAAGGCACAGGATAAAGGCATAATTGCTCCCTATTTATTTAACAATGAAGAAAAAAATGAAACTTTTACAAACTTTGATATTCTTAAAAATCTACCTCAAGGGCTCTTGGTCATCTTCCCTATCTACACGAGTTCCATCTGTCCACGTTTGGCCCATATCCCTCTAAACCTTTCCAGTCTTTTTACCTCTTGAAATGTCTTTTAATTGTTGTATAGCACCTGCCTCAACTACCTCCTCTGGTAGCTCGTTCCTTATACCCACTATCCTCTGTGTGAAAAAAAATTGCCCCTCAGTTTACTATTAAATCGTTCCTCTCTCACCTTCAACCTACGCCCTCTGGTTCTTGATTCCTCTACTCTGGGTAAAAGTGTGCATTCACTCAATCTATTCCTTGAGATTATTTCACTGTTTTGAATCAGAACCATGTAGAAATTGAAGAGGGAGAAAGGACGATGACCAAAAGTCCAAGAGATTGACAATGAGAAAGGAAAGAACATTGCACATACACAATACTGTTGACTGCGTTGTACGGAACAAACTCAGCACAATAGGAAGGGGTTCAAACAAGTTCTGAGGTAAAAGCTGAGTTCAAAATTTGGTGATGATAACAGTTTCCAGAACCTCAAAGACACCAATAAATGCAATCGATAGATCTGACTGTGGAGCATAGAAAGGTTAAGGATAGCCTTTTTATTTAGTTGGGTGATTATTGCAGCTTTTAGCAGAAAAGATAATGCCTTCAGAGCAGCTGTTGATAAAGTTGCACCACCAGGAAGATACAGCAAAATGCAAGGGGTCTTTCAATGTAAGCTGATTTAAGAGCTTGCAGATTTAAGATGAATGTTATAAAAATGAAACTAAACCTTTGTACACTGTTCTCTTCAGGGCTGATTTTGGTGATGGACTCTTATCTGACATTCTGCCGGAACTTTAACACACAGGATACTGCCTGCCTACAGTAAATATTTTCCCATTCATCTGCCCTTCATTAAATCCACAACCCTACCATCCCTGTGGAGCATCAACCTGACAATTGTCAGGGTCACCCTATAAAATATAGATATGCTATGCTTATACTTAATGATGGCCGCTCGGAAGGATAAAAGATCGACCGTAGATGCAGCTCCAGAGTTTAACAGCATCATCAGTTTTGTCTCTGAATCTCCTGAGGTGATGACTAAATGACAGCAGCTACAGGAAAAATCTTTTGCAAAATACAGGAAAGGCTTGCTGGGAAATAACAAGGGGAAAAAAAAAAAGCTTTTTACTCTAAGGACAGACATAATGGCTGTCAAAAACAATACCAATGACATCTTTCTAAAGCCTCGTTTCTCTTTATCTTTAAAATTACAAAAGGATTATGCTGCTCAAATGTTATGATAAAAAAATAATTATTTAATACATTTATGTGGATTGACAGCTTAATTTAAAAATATTCCCTGCATGGGAATTTTCCTCTTGGTAAAATTGACCAAAATACAGTAAAGGTACAGGGCAAACATAAGCAGTAATGATGAACTAAATGAAGCCAAGAATTTTTGTGCATTAACATCCCTTTGAATAAAGCTGAACATTGCAAGCACCGAGATTACAGAGTTTGAAATAGAGTCTACCAGCTCCAGCAATACAGTCAAGTATTTTAATAGGCACAAAATGTTGGAGTAATCAAACACTGATCCAGGGTACAAAGGAGAATTGACACAAAATACCAGAGTAACTCAGGAGGTCATGCAACATCCCTGGAGAACATGGACAGGTGACGTTTCGGGTCAGGACCCTTCTTCAGACTGAGGTTCCCCACCCAACGTTACCCATCCATGTTCTCCAGGGATGCTGCAGCATCTGCCGAATTAATCCAGCACTTTGTGTCTTTCCTTGGTAAACCAGCATCTGCAGTTTCTTGATTCAACAAAGGTGAATTCTTTACACCAGTTTTGGTCCACTGTTCGAATATGTTTAATGTTACAGTTTGTACTGGACCCAAGCTTCACAAACATGGACCTACATCACTAGAACAAACAACATAAGCTGCTCACAGTGGAGGGACGTCTACCTCACCCTACCACACATTGGATCAGCTTAGCATACACATGCCCATGGGCAAAAAAACTGTGTAGTTTGACAGAATAACACTTCATATTTGTCCATCTTTGCAGGGTATTTGATTGTCTCAGGTGTAAGTGTAGCTTTCAATCTTTAGCAACCGTGTACCGTCAAGGGATCAAAGTTTCTTTTTCATCCGAGGAATAAAGTTCTTTCCATAAATTATGAATTACGCAGAGCATCTTGCAGATGCCAGCTGGTGTCATTTCCAACTAGCACGAAGAGAAATCAATACATGAGCACCAAATGCTGGGTGGTCTACTTACTGTAGGATCAGCACATATTGGGGATACTATCTTATACTTTGGGGAGTGCTTTCATTTAGAGATTACCAACATTTTGCTTGCATATGTAAAGAATAATGGATGTATCAGAACATTTTGCTGCAGCTCACTTCCATTATGTTCCCCGTTGCTGAACATTTAAGGATGTAATTGGCAATTTCTTCCTAAGCCAATGCAGCCATAATGGTTCCCTCCAATTTTATTGTGGAAATTAAACCAGATGCTGTCATAATGGACAGGAAACAATGTAACCACGAGTAAACTGGTGTAATTTAATTGATTTCCGATCATTCCTGATGTATTTTGCTCCATTTCTAATTTCACTACTTCTGTTAATTCAACTGTTTCCAAAGCTAAAGCAAATGTATAGAAAGGTTGATTTGATTACAGCAACAGCAAGAAAACAACACATTGAGATAGCTTCAAGAAATAGTGAACGCTAAGCTACAGAGAATAAAAAAAATAATGGTGAATAATCTAATTGAAGCAAGATAACAACACTATGATTGTGACAGATTTTAATGTGCAACACATTAATATCCATGACGTGATAAACAACCACAATGTCATTGTTTTTTAGATTTAGATATACAGAATTGTACATTTACCAACTTTCCTGTCTTGCAATCTGAGTGACATTAAATCCTGCAGATACTCGTACGGACATATTTTTTGTCATAGTGCAATTTAAATTTATTGAGATAACCATTCAATAGTTTGTGTCCAAAAATGACTTCCATTTTACCCTTATCCAAAATAGAGGACAGCAGTGTAAAAAGCAGAGAGCCATATCACGGGTTTCACGGATATATTTATAGAGTTATTATCTTTGCTCATTATAGTAAAACAGATGGTCCTTGTTTCTTTACAGACTTCTGATGAAACTTCAACTTCTGCCACAATTTGGGTCCACATACATTGGGAAAGTGAGCAGAATTAAAATACATTAAAAAAAAAAAAGATTTTTGTTGATTTCCAGTCTCACACTTCTAATTACCCAAAGGTTTTATTTTAACTGTATTTGCCTCTATACCTTCAGTCCTGTCATTTCTAAAATCTCCATGCATGAACACGGGCACAGTACTCCCCTTCATATCTACACGAGGCACTGCCTCTAGAAGATGCCATTTATCGTCAAGAATCCCCACCGTCCAGGCCGTGCCCTCTCCTCACTGCTACCATTGGGCAGGAGGTACAGAAGCCTGAAGTCTAACATCGCCATGTTCAGGAACAGCTATTTTCCTTCAACCATCAGATTCTTGATCTGAACAGCACAAACCTCATCCACCCTCCGCAACAGAATAGCAGAGACTCCATTTTTCACTTGCTTTCTAAAAGTGTTTTTGTACTAATATCTTGTTTTTGCAGTCTTTCCCTTTTCACTGTCTTGTTTCCTTGGTGAAATTTATTATGATTTGTGTGTTGTCTGAGTTCTATGTCTTTGTGATGCTGCTGCAAACAAAATGTTCATTGTATCTGCACCTTGCCGTACATGTGCATATGACAATAAACTTAACTAATCCAAGGTTAAATTCACTCAGATAAGGACATAATTTATCTTGTGGATTTTAACACGAGAGTATGAATTCAATTTACTTTTTTCCCCATTTTTCTCCAGGTCAACACTAACCCTTCTGTAATCTTAGTTAAATGGTTACGCTTCAAAGTCTTGGCAAATTATTCGTCCTCAATGGCACCAAAGCAGAGTCTCACATAGACTTCACCTGGTCGTCAAATAACAAAATACCAAAATTATTATGGAGACACAACGAACTGCAGGTGCTGGAATATTGTGCAAATGACAAAGTGATGGAGGAACTCAGCAGCTCAGTAGTATTTTGGTTGATTTTGACCAGCTTGGAGTGGCAACTGAGACTCTGCTGCAACTATGTAATTCAGCCTAGGGGGTTGAGGAATTTTAATTCATCTATTAGTGGATACCAACAGTTAATGGCCACCTCTAACTGCCCTGAAAAGATTGTCATTTGAGCCAACAACATTGCTGTACGTCCAAATTCATATTTGGTTAACCAGGTAAAGGTGGCAAAATTCCTCTCCTTGAGGAAGAACCATTCTAGTGGTTTGGAAGCCTCATTTTTACATGCGATTCTTAGTTTAGTCTAGTTTATTATTGTCACATGAACTGGGATACAATAAAAACCTGTTTTGCTTGCTATCCAGTCAAATCATAGTGTGCATAAATATAGGCACCTCACGTTTTATGCAGGCATTACGTGCTTGAAAAGCAGCTCGTAATTCAAAACTGCACAAATTAAACATATATGCGACTACGCTGTTAGCAATAAATTTGAGCACCTTACTCCAAAAATACGAGCATGTAAATCAAGCTTTGGTATTAAATGAACAAGCGTGTTGTTTGAAAAACGCATAAATCAAGCACACGTAAACGCGAGGTGCCTGTATAGTATACTGCACAACAATATACAAGTGAAAGAGTGAAATTACTGCAGTGGCTAATATATTAGATCTTCTGGAATCACGAGCAAAACGTTGCCACATCCTGGCTCCATCTTGCTATTTTCAAGTTTCAAGTCTCTGAAAAGATTTTAGTCTGTCTGTCTCTGCTGCAACTGAGGTAGTCTTAACCTTATTGTGGTTCACACTGTGGGTCCAATTTTGTATAGTCCTATGCAGTTGCTTTAAGGACTGTGAACTAAGATGTATTATTTCCTGTCAAAAGCAAATAGCG
This sequence comes from Rhinoraja longicauda, assembly GCF_053455715.1. Lineage (NCBI taxonomy): Eukaryota > Metazoa > Chordata > Chondrichthyes > Rajiformes > Arhynchobatidae > Rhinoraja > Rhinoraja longicauda. The sequence continues at coordinate 62,385 of NW_027601677.1, read as the reverse complement.
GCACTGTTTTTTGTTCCTGCACAAATGAGTTATGGTTGGGAGTTATCTTCTTTGTCACCGTGTTGAGCACCGTAAGTAAGATGACCTGATTTTTTTAAAATCCAGCTGGTGCCTATCGGTAATTAATCAAGGAACCACAGACCTCAAATTACAATTGTCATGTTTTCTACAAGTCATCCCATTTAAATTCATAGATATATTCAGTCTGAAATGTATATTATTGATACTCGGGTTCCAGTGAAATGCTACTTGAAAGTATTTTAGAACTAAATAGTGCACAACTGATGGAGTAATGACTGTTCCAGACACAACGTTTTGCCTTGAGGACTTAGTCAAGACACATGCACTAATGTTAATAAGTCGCTGAGGATCAGTTTGCTCTCTGAATCATTAAACGAGCCTAGTTTCCCCGACCAGTGCAATGCAGGCTTCACTAAGACAGATACACTTTCATCATTGGAGCCTTCCTGAAGGTCTTTGCTCCATAATTAGCTGCAGCGCTTTCACAGATATAGATGTAGACAATTCAGTCTTGCGCATATTCCACCTTTTAATTAGATCATGTCACATTGTTAACTCCATTTATCTGATTTGCACTACATCCCTCAGAACCTTTACTTGACAAAACATTATCAAGTTCTGTCTTGAAAAGTTAATCTGACTCAATGCCCATGAACTCTTCAGGAAGAGTGCTCCAAACTTTTGTGGCTCTTTCATAAGGAGTAGAATTAAGCCATTCAGCCCATCAAGTCTAATCTGGCATTCAATCCTGGCTGATCCATCTTTACCTCTCAACCCCATTCTCCTGCCGTCTCCCCATAACAACGGATACTAATCAAGAATCTATCATTCTCCATCTTAAAAACTCCAATGACTTAGCCTCCCTAGCCTTCTGTGGCAATGAATTCCATATGAATGAATTCTTTGTGAGGAAAGAAATCCCTCATTTCACTCTGAAATGGCTGTAATTGTAAAACTGTGTCCCTTTTAACCTCTGATCCAATTCTGATGAACTTGTGTTGCATCCTTCCTCTGTCTCCACCACTCTGACTTTGTGAAGGAACACGGCTTTCCTAATTTGGGACCCTCGAGTGCATGTTGCTCTGGCCTTTTTTACATGAGAGGCTTAGAGTTTAGGCGTAGTATTAGAGCAGCCTACGAGTAACTACAATGGATTTTGCATGGTCCAACCATGGTGCACTGCTGGGGGAGCGAGTGAATGGGATACCAATCATGCAAGTTACCTTTTCCTGGATGGGTGTTAAGTTTCTTAAGCATTTTTGGAGCTAAACACATCCGAGGAAATGGAGACCCTTGACGTGCGCCATGTGGATATTGGGAAGGGCATTAGATGTCAGAAGATGAATCATTTGCCTCAAGATAACCAGTCACTGACCTGTTCTTTTAGCCACTGCCCTAATGTGGTTGGTCCATTTGAGTTTCTGGTCATTGTTGGCTTTCAGTTGTTGATGGTGGGCAATTCAGATTAAATGTCAAGTTGACTATTTAGTTTAGTTTAGAGAGGCAGCGGGGAAACGTGCCCTTCGGCCCACCATGTCCGCGATCCCCACACATTAACACTATCCTGCACTGGAGACAATTTTGACATTGATACCAAGCCAAATAAACGACAAACCTGTACGTCCTTGGAGTGTGGGAGGAAACCGAAGCTCTTGGAGAAAAACCACGCAGAACATGGGGATAACGTACAAACTCCATACAGACAGCACCCGTAGTCAGGATCTAACCCAGGTCTCTGGTCCTGTAAGCGCTGTAAGGCAGCAACTCTACCGTTGCGCCACCCTTAGATTCCATCTCGCTGGAGAGAGTAAATGCACTGCATATAAAATGTGTGTTTTGTCAACATTCTATTTCTTTTTCAATTGTTTTCCAAAGGCTGTCAGTTGCTAATGTTTGCAGGAACATGAGTCTTGTTCGGTGCTATTCTGAAAGCCAGATTCTGATGCAGATACTGAGAGAGTGGTTTCTTTGTACTGTACAAAACGGAATTAACGGAATGAAAGTGAAATGAACTTGAACAGACCTGTGCTGCAAATATCACGTATTATGCAGCAAGCAATGCATTCAGACGTTATGAATGCAGAGATATTGGTGCTGTGCACAATTAACAGACCAAAACTGCAGAATATACATAAACTAACTCCATATCCCCACCCTTGTCCCATCAAATAATGGAAAATCAAATTATAAGAGTCTTGGGTTTGGCAATATTTATATATTTGCTTTTTTAGTACACTTAATCAATAAGATGATGTTGAAACCTGTTATTTCAGATTAGTTTGACAGAAAAAATCAATAAAGGGATAGCAACCTTGTGAAAATAATTGACATATTTTGATGTACAGAACAGATATGTGAATTGCACTGAATTTCATGACTTTCATTTTACGTCAATGAATGACACACAACCCTTTTAGTTAATTTCCTTCCTTCCTAAAGATAGGATAAAAGCATGCAGAGGGAGAGAAAGAACGGCATGTGCTTGTACTGTGTCGTTCTTGACCTTGGTACATCCCAAAATGCCCTGCATCCACCCGATTTCTGAAGTGATTTCACTGTTGCATTGTATGAGAGGCTCTTTAAAGGAACACAGAGGGCAATCAAAATAACAGCAACTCCTGCATCTCAGCTGAACCTCCAGCTGTCATTGATACCCTAATAAATTCTTATTACGCAAAGCAATTGCCAGTTTTATACTTGCAAGCACACAGATAGCAACGGCCTGCAGGCATTCACACATACCGACACCCACACAAAAATGGACTTGGAATCTTGCAATTTTCATTTCAGTATACAGCTCCGCAGAGTGCGATTTGGGTTTGCAGTGAGCAATCAACAGAAAGCTTTCATTGTTAATGGAGCTGATAAGTAGAGGGGGCCCTTTTTAAAGAAAAAAAATGTTCCTTAATAAAAGAGGTGAAATAGTTAAGGCATGTTGTAAGCTGCAAACATGATTAAAATGTACTACATAAGGTATTCGAATCGTCTTTTCCCAAATGTGTACCGTTCAAACTAAAGCTAAAAATAACCAAACAAATCCGTTGAATGTTCTACAAACATTTGGGCGTTGGCTTTCTGCTCATTTCCTTCTCCTCTCTGATTCATAGCTCATGTTCCTGAGAGCCTGTGCTGTGTTGCACAAATTTCCCACCCCATTCCCCACTCTTGAAATGTCGAACAAACAGTCACCCTCTAAAAGAAAAAATAACTGCTTCATAATTGCTTATAATCATTGGTAGCCTGTAAACTCTATGCTTACTGACAATTGTTTCATAATCTACCTCACTGGTTCAGGCAGGCATTCAGCTAGCTTACATTTCACGATATAACAAAAGGTAAACTTCAAACCCTTATTTGGAATCTCGCTAAAATATATTTTAGTTCATGGTCCTCTGCCTTTCAATAAAAGCAATCTTTCATCTGGAAGCACCAATAGCCGAAGAGTGGAAACAAGGAACTGAAGATGCTGATTTACAAAAGACAACACGGTGGCGGCACGGTAGAGCTACTGCCTTACAGCGCCAGAGATCCCGGTTCGATCCTGACTACGGGTGCTTGCACGTACGGAGTTTGTACGTTCTCCCCGTGACCTGTGTGAGGTTTCTCCAAGTTCGTCCGTTTCCTCCCACACTCCATAGACAAACAGGTTAATTGGTTTGATGTAAGTGTGAAATTGTCCCCAGTGTGTGTTGGGTGGTGTGTTAATGTGCCCCTCTACTGGTGGTCGGAGTGGGCTCGATGGGCCAAAGGACCTGTTTCCGTGCTGTATCTCAACTAAACACAGTTCTGGAGTAGCTCAGCGGGTCAGGCAGCATCACAGGAAACAGGAGCAACAAAAGCCAATGTTTCTTTGAAAAAGATAAAATATGCCACTCTACCCCACATAACAACTAGAGCTCCCTTTATAAAACAACAATCCCTGATAAACTATGCTGGAGTAGCTCAGCAGGTCAGACAGCATTC
>NW_027601677.1:40901-57901 GCF_053455715.1 Rhinoraja longicauda | reverse complement strand
GAAAATTTTGCCTTGGCAACAAAAGCAGATGAAACCCTGAAGTAATAACAGAAAATGCTGGAAGCGCTCAGCAAGCAAGTCAGAATCTGCAGAGGGGGAAAACCACCAGTTATTGTTTTAGGTCTACAACCTGATGAAAGGTCATAGACCATAAACATAAACTTGGCCTTTTGTTTTTGCAAAGTTTCAGCATTTCCGGTGTATTACCTCCTGATTAATGAACCTGTAAAGTTTTTTTCTTTATTTTCATTCTGAATTCATGAATAATTTACAGAATAGGACAGATCTGGTGCTTAATAATAATAATAATAATAATAATAGAAAAAGGAACAATAATGTTTATATGCCATTTTTACATCTTGGAAATATCAGGAAAAGAAGGTTCAAGCAACTAATTGTGTTGAAATAAAGTTAGATTGCAGCCATTTTGTACATTGTGGGATCACACAGACAGCTAAGAGTTGACTAGGTTGTGAATTGAGAGTTAAAAAAGTTTGCCTGTCCTCCCTTTTGTTAATGGTGACATCCTGGCCCATATCAACAACCACGTAAAATGAAGACAAAATTCATGCTTATTCCTTTTATCCTTTATTTAAAATTTAATTCACCTCACAAGCATTTAAATAACATATTATTTGAAAATATACTCTCCTGTGATTAACTGCAAAGGTAATAGGGTAAATATGTTTGAAAATGTAAAAGCACATAAATCCTTGCTGGCTTGTTCCTGTACATATGCGATAATTATTCTTAAGCTGCTTGGCAATCTTAGCAGCAATGTCCATTTTACTGGGCTGTTCTGTACTGTAGATCAGCAATATGAAATTAGTTCTGCAAAAATATTTTTGCTTTAGTATGAAATTGAATTTCTATTCGAAACAAAAATTACTGGTGCATCATTTAAAACCCGTTTAAATCGTCATTGGTATTTTTGATTTGAAATACAGTTTCAAATTTGAAATACAGACTTGGTGGGAAAATAATTGTGAACATTTCTTGAAAAGTTCATTAGTGCTACCCTGAAAAATAAATATTGTGTGTTTAACTGTTTGGTGAGGGTAAAGATCAATTTAAAGAGGAAAAATAACAGATTCTGCATTTTCCAATTATCCGACAATAACAAATGTATGATTTTATGTTTATGTTAATATTGCAACTTTCATGTTAAAACATGCCAGAGCTTCATGCATTGAATTACTTATAAAATGTATTTCCTGTTGTGTAGTGGCACTCTATAGCAGCAAAATCCTGAAAAAGCTATTATTTGTATTATTTTTGATCTGCTAAATATGTATTACCTCCATTACTGCAGCCTATTGGCAGAAAGCTTTGTTATAATCACAGTCTGACATTGAATAACCATACCTTATAACAAAAATGCCGTATAAATATAATTATGCACACAATATCACTTGCATTGATAAACTAGTTACCCAAACTTTACTGAAGCTTCTAACGTTGTGTAAAAGATAAAGCTATGAAAGTTGGAAAAGCTTTTCAAACCCGAAGGCAATAGTTTAGATTTCACCTTCAGATCCAAAATTATTAGTTTGTTTTATAATATCAGGTTATATTTATTTTTACCAAGAACATGATTACAGTGTAATATAGATCTTGTACCGTGAATTGCCTATTTTGCATGCAAGGAACAACATTTAGTAATTAGCCTCCTACAAAGAAAACTTTTATTTTATGTGTAGAAACAAGGAACAGCAGATGCTGGTCATTAAACAATAGGACACAAAATGCTGGAGTAACTCAGCAGGTCTGGCAGCATCTCTGAAAATCATGGATAGGGTACATTTTGGGTCAAGACCCTTCTTCACATATCCATGTTCTCCAGAGATGCTGCCTAACCTGCTGAGTTACTCCAGTATTTTGTGTCCTCTTATTTTTGCATGTGTTGACATTCTAATTTTCATGTACAAATGTCAGTGGTGCACAATGAATAATTTCTGAAGTGCAGTTAAGGGGTGATGAACATTCATTCTACACCAGCATGGTCCTCCACACACCATGAGGTGGGCATCCAGTAGGGGTTCTGTTCTTGTGCAATTATAGTCTGCTTAAAAAGAGGCAGGGTGAAAGAGAGTTACTGTCTGAGTTCTTCTGAGAAGCTGAACAGAGTATCTTGTTTCTACAATTATGATGGGTACTGTTATTACCATGATTACAACCTTAACAGTCTGTAAACAATGATTTTACTATGAAAATTGAATGACGTGAGATGAGATAACTGTGAACAGATGCATTTAAGAAAAACTCAAAAATAGCCTTTGTTCCTTCCACTTGCTCCACTTCTCAAGGTGGAAGAGAAGATGTTGTTTTGGCTTTGGCTTGACGATCATGGTGATAGATTAGTAAGAAAGAACTTGTGCTAATAAAGTACCTTTCACAATTTCAAGATGCCCCAATATACTTCACAGCCAGTTAAAAATATTTCTTAACACTATCATTGTCATAATGAAGGCAATGTAGCAGTCAATTGTTGCACAGGAAGCTCACAGAAAGCATGGAGTAGATAACCAGGTGAATTCTAACACAAATGATGGTCAAGAAACCAATATTATCCAGCATAGAAGGAACACTCCCAACCATGGATTGTTTAATTCTCTCTGAGTGAGTAGACTGGGCTTCTGCTGTCTCATCCAAAGGAATGTCCTCCAAAAGCACAGCGTCTCCTCAGCACTCTGTGGCGAGGGCTTTTCTGTTGAGTTTAGGATAAGATTTTAATATAAGTAAATACATTTCATGTCAAGTGTATTGTAAAATGCACGTACAGTGAAGTTCTGGTCCAATAAAATCTTGCTTGTAGCAGCCATGCAGACTCGGACAATACACAAAAACATAAATGATGTACAAATTGTACAAGACAGGTAAAAACTCAAAACTAGTGTATAACACAATTGGAAATAGTCCTTGGTAGTACAAGAGGCGGTCCTTGGTGTTCTGTTGCTGAGGCAGGATTAGGGTTGTGCAGGTAGACACAAAATGCTGGAGTAACTCAGCGGGATAGCATCTCTGGAGAGAAGGAATGGGTGACATTTCGGATCGAGGCCCTTCTTCGATTTAAACCAGCATCTGCAGTTCTTTCCTACACATTAGGGTTGTGCAGGTTGATTCAAGAACCGATAGTTGAGAAAGTGGCTGTTCCTGAACTTGGTGGCGTGGGACCTCAGGCATCTGTACCTCCTTCCTTATGGTAGCAGCAAGAAGAATGCATGGCCACCATACATGGATGGTGGGGATCCTTGACGATTGAGGTAGTGCACCATGTAGATGCTTTTGATGGTGGGCAGAGCTGTGCCCTTGATGGACTGGCTCAGTCTATGAATTTCCATAGCAGGCCACGATACAACCAGTCCGGATGCTTTCTACGGTACATCTGTGGAGGTTTGTTAGAGTATTCAATGACATGCCGAATCTCTTTAAACTTCAAAGAAAATAGAGGCATGAGCGTGCCTTCTTCAGGACAGGTCATCTGAGATGTTAGCACCCAGGAATTTGAAGCTACTAACTCTCGCCACCATCGATTCACCAATGAAATCTAGTGCTTTTAATACCCTTCAGTTAAATTTGCCCGGTGGAGAAGCAGGCAAGGGACTCTTTTTATAGTTTACTTCTTTATGACATTAAAGAACTTTTTTTACGACTTAAATGTCACAACAGCTTCAGTTTAAAATGGCCAGCATTGCAGATTGGGTTTTATGCACGCAGATTTCAGTGTTTGTACCTCCTTATGCAGTGAATGGGACCATGCTATTAGCTTATGTTTACCTCTTTTGGTAGAATGAACATCGAAATTCTTCACCTCGAAAGCTACAACATTAATTTTTTTAAATAATTCCAGGCAGTCAATGGCCGGTTCTTGTCTGGTCGTTAACCCATGTTAGCCTGCAAGCACTGGAAAAACATCTTTCGATTTCCTGTTGCATTGATGAAATAATTGGTGGTGTCATGTTCATTCTGAGAGCTGTTGCCAAATTCACGCCAAACTTTATTCAGTGCCCCCTTTATCCCTGGCGAGAAAGTCAAATCTTTTGTGCTACTTATGTGCCTACACGCTTGTCAAAAGACCGGTGCTGTGAATGGATTCGCTGCCCACAAGTTAATGGTTAATGAGATTACAACAAAGTGCTTGCTAAAAAACGACTTGTTGCTTTGGTGAGATATTACTCTGTCGCTTGCAATATATATATATAATTGCAATACATACATATATATTCTGGGCTGTTGGGAACCAGTGATCCATGCCAGGTTTTATGTCTGACCGGAGACGAGAGCGTCTAGCAAAGGGATCACATGTAAACCATCCCCTTTGTAGTGTAAGAGCAGAGTGACAAGGTACTTCTCGCTTGCATGCTCTTCTCCCTCTGCCACTTACTGACGGCACACTGACATAACCAGAGACAGAAGAGGAATAAAAAAAGGTCCTTCTCTCTTTCCCTTTTGTTGCTTTAATTGTTGTCATGGTTTGCTGGAGTCAAGCCAAGCCCAGAAGTGCAAGCCTGGGCTGTGTGTGTGTGTGTGTGTTGTCTGTATTATGTATAGAGGGGGGGGGTGCCTCCAGTCTGAGTTGATCAGTGGCTCGTAAAGGAAAAAAGGAGCTGTGTGCAGTACAAATTTCCGCCATCTTCCTCGCCTTCTTCCCCCTGGTGGATTTCTTCTCTCTCTCCCCCGTCGCAGAGGCAAAGCAGAGGGCTATTTCCCTGCCTCCCTTGCTGATCCCACCCTTGTTCTGTCCCCACAGAAACGCTTCATCAAAGGGCTGAGGCAGTACGGCAAGAACTTCTTCAGGATTCGCAAAGAGTTGCTTCCAAATAAGGAGACGGTGAGTTGTGTTTTTTTTCCTCTCTCTCTCTCTCCCCCCCCCCCAAATTTTTTTTTATCTGTCTGTTTAATTGATCTGTGTTGGTTTCTGGTAAATCTGCTGTTCGATTGGTTGTCCCCCCCCCCCCCCCCCTCTGATGTGGTTTCAAAACTTGTGGCGATTTGAGGGGATGGCAGCTCATCAGCAGAAGTGATTTCAAGTAGCAGCTCGTATATTCTTCATTAGTAATGTGTTTCTGGTAGTCTGGAACATCCCGTTACAACATCGCAGGTGCCATTCATCTAATAATGGTTGAGAATCGTTGAAATGCCCCCCCCCCCCCCTGCTGCAACCACAGAAAGATTTAGTTATATATATATATTTTCCTGTCTTTAAACTGCAGTGCAAACAAGCACCCTGTTTAAGCTGCAAGCAGTTTCATTTACTGCCTGCCGTTAGTTCTTTCCTTTTCCCCCCTTCGGCCTCTGCTTGTGTAATGTTTTTTCATCATCAGAGACGAGGACAAACGTGACCCTCCCGCAGCTCATCTGCCACCCGCTTCTCTCTCTCTCTCTCTCTCTCTCTCTCTCTCTCTCTCCAACATGTCCCTTTTCCTCTCTGTTTTGTTCAATTTTCAAGGCAGTCTCACTGATGGCTCCGTCAGATACACTATCTTAACTTCTGACAAGCCAACCAGCTAATCATTCACAGCTTGTGGTAGCTTTGAATGAGCAAGGGATTGGTGGGTGGGTGGGGAGCAGTTGAGGGTTAAAGGTCCACGCTTCTTGTTTATAGTGTGAAGTAAATCAGGCCGCAAACAAGTGGTAGTTTGCTTTAAGGCAATTATGCCAGGAGAAAGGTTCCTGGTGGGTAACATGCGTAAACAGGTTTTGTATTCCGCCACCTTTGTTCTCAATTGTGCATGAAATCAAACAAACCCACTTATGAACATCTCCCTTGTTAGGGTTCTGAGCTTTGCAAATGTTTTTATGTTTACCGTCGTGGGTTCCTATTGATTCTCAGATTTGCATTTTACATGTACGTGCAACTTAATAACGCATCACATTTTGTGCAGTTTGGCACCAGTGTTTTTCCTGTGCATGTAATCTAATTCCCTCACATTTAAAAAAATAAAACTTAAAACCCATTCACTTGGTTAGTTTACCAGTTAACCCCTTAAGTGGGGAATGTCTACAGATGAGTTCAGGGGTTAAAATAAGATTGAAGTATGGAATAAATTTAATGGTCTGATGACTCTTTGTATTCTATGATTAATGCTTTTGGCCATGTTGCAATTCTTTGTGGAGGGCAGCACAGTGACCTATTTACCATTTGTTCTTTACAAGTGAAAATGTCAGGTTGATTTAAAAAAAAATTGCATGATAATCCTTTCTTGCCCTTTGGAACAAAAATCTGTACATTTCCCTCTAGTCTGATGGTGAGTACAAGGGTCATTGGTAACTCCACTGCTAAAAGTACCAAATATATCTGACCTCCAAATGTTAACTCATGCAACCGAGGGATTTTTTTTTTTAAAGCTTTTTTTCTCTGTTGCTTTTTTTGCTTTTCCCTCGTCTCCGATCCTGCTAGCAAAACCTTTGCGGTTTCATTCTGTTTGGCCAGTTGTAGCTTCTTATTCCAGTCTTTGGCTTCAAAAACACACATCTGTATGAAAGGTGCATGCTGTTTATTTTTTTGGAATTAAATTATCCATCTGCTTTGTTCAAAACTTTAGGTAATAATGGTGGATGAAAATAATAACTTTTGGTGATTAAAAAAAAAAAATCCAGCCGTTTGAAGTAGGAGCCAAATGTAGCTACTTCTTTAACCAGAAAACCTATCCTCCGGCAAGCTGATTAAATTACAATGGAATAAACCTGAAGTTGCCAAAAAATGCTCAATTGGTCAGGCGGCAATGGTGGAGAGATTAACAATTAACATTTTAGGTCGTCAGAACCAGCCTGAAATGTTAACTCTGATTCTCTCTCCACAGATGGCGCATGGCCTGCTGAGTATTTCCAGCAATTTATCAGATTTCCAGTGTCTGAAGTATTTTACCTTTATGTGATTTTTTTTTGTATTAAATAAAATGGAGAGCCCTAGGTGGTAACTATTGCATTTTTTTTACCTGTGTTCTTTGAGTACAATTTAGAGCAGGTCTGTCGGCAACACACAGGCTAAGAACTGCTTAACCTGGCTTGAAGCCGCTCATGTTTGCGGTTGGTAACCTTCTGTTACTTTCAGTTTAATATCACAGCTCCCCCAGCCTCCCTGGCCGTATTTAGCTGGCTGTTCAACTGTGGTCCTGTGTTAGGAGTTGATCCGAACTGCTCGGATTCTGGAGGAGATCTTGAACCCAGAACCTCTGGCTGGACAGACCAATGGACCACAGCTGATATAATGTGTTACTGTGTGTACTGCGATTATGGTCATGCGTAGTTAAACTAAGTTAATATGTGGTTAATAAATAATACTGAAACTGAACTCTTAGGTGTTGGAGAGTGGATGGAGTAAATGCAAATGCCTGAAGGCTGTGAAGTGAAAATGAGCTTAGGGATAAAGGAGTTAAGAGTTGGCAAATGCCACATTTAGATTTTGATAAAATAGTGATTTGAAGGGTAAAATTGATGCCATTGAAATGCAAGTGACGGTGTCTTACTGATTTTTGTGAGAGAACAAGGCTTCCTTCCATATAACTTGACTAACGAGAACACTCATCTAAAAATATATTTCAAATATATGGTGGTTTAGTGGTCCTGCCTTTTGGAAGTTGCTCGTCATTAATCCCCATCTGAATTCTGCCATAAAATGTATCGGCCACTGTTACTGACCAATACCTATTTAACAAGGGAAAAGATGTATACTTTTAAACTCAGTTTAATTAAAATGGGTCATGTTATGCAAACCATTTTCCAGGAGGTGTAATCCTTAATCCAATTAAAGCTGTACATAGGTCAATTTTATACCTATTGTTAACAATCAAACTGTTTATTTAAATTTCATAATTACAGGATACTGGATTTTATTTCTTCAGAGAAACATTTTGAAATTTGCAAAATTTAAAACTGATATTTCATTTTTTTTCATGATGTTTAACATTCCTTATTCTATCTTCCTTTTTCTGTCAATTTTCTTTCTGAGGATGGAGATTTGCAAAATGTTCAGGTCTGTTGCAAGATCTGACGATATTTGTTTCCTTTCTCACATGAGCTTTCTTTATGAAATGAAAGGCAGTACTGTGCCTAGCCGTTGTGCTATTAAGGAAGATCCGGACCTGTCCACGGCCATTGTATAATCACAAACATTCCCCTCCTCTCCCCCTCCGTGTGCACCACACCCAACAGCCACACCATCCTTGCTTCCACAAAATCTCTATGTTATACAGTGAGAATGCCCCCCCCCCCCACAATAATGTCCCCTCTCCATTTCTGAAAACAATTGATCTAGCACAGACGAGCATATTCTTCGTACTGTTCAATTTATCTATGAACAAGAATTGTAGTTTTATCAAATATGTAATTAATGAATGGTAGGAAGAGAAAACTGGAAACCCATGTGGGAACAGATGTTAAACCATGAGATAAGTGGTGAGATATATTCTTCCTGATTAGTAACCCTTATTAAAATAATTACAGACCTTTCTATCCATGTGTTGTCGGTGTTCACGATTCACGTGTCATTCCACAACATCTTTTTAATTTTTAAAGTTTTTTAACTTGGGAGAAAGAAATGTAAACTTGAAATGTTTGGGGCGTCTTATGATGAAAAGTTGGACATGCTAGACTTGTATCCATGGGAATTCAGAAAGATGAGAGGGAACTTGATTGAAATGTAAGATCCTAAATGGTCTCAGTAAGGCAGAGAGGATGCTTCCTCTTGTGGGAGAATCTAGAGCAAGGGGTCACTGTTTAAAAATAACGTGTCGCCCATTTAAGATGGAGATGAGGCAAAATTCTTTCCGTTCGAGCACTGAGAGACTGAAACTCTCTTCCTTAAATTTCAGTGGAAGCAGGGTCTGAACATTTTAAGGCGGATGTACATCTAAGCAAAGAGGGTTAAAGGATACCGCAAGTGGATGGAAGTTATGGAGTTGAGTGACCAGCCCTGATCTTATTATATCTCGTGTTCTATGTTAAATGATGGACCAGACAAGGGGCTGAATGGCCTTTTCCTGCTCCCAATTTGTAAGTTCATAAACTCAGGAATAGAATATGAATTTAGTGAGGAAAATTCAAAATCACTTTCTTCTGTTTGTTAGAGGATTATAATGGATAATGTTGTGCACTTGACCTTTTTATTTTAATCTTCCCTAGTTTATACATGGGGAATCACGAGTAATTGTAGTCTTAAATTGAACAGGGGTGATGAAGGGTTAGAATACGGGGAATAATTGGACATGGACATGAAGTCATAATCCAGATCCCATTTAAAAGTGCCCTGTATCTTTTAATTTTATTCAATTCCTTGATAAATTTATAAAAGCAGCACCACCTCTGGCAGGAGGGTTTAATTGCAGTGTGAAAGAATTATGCCAGGAGTTTATATTTGTATTCATAATTATACTATTATGGTACTTTCAGTGGTAATTTATTGGTCATATGTACCGAGGTGCAGTTCAGTACAAATAGTAATTTACATAAACACTTAGATACATCATAGATAAGCATCTCATGGATACAGTACAAATATATTGTAAGGGAAAAAATGTGGAAAAGAGTACAAAGGGACAAATGATATATTTCCACTTATTATAGGAACACAATGCCCTCTAGTTAGCAATATTGATGGCAACAGATTTGTTAGCCTTCAACATTTTTGTTATTTTATGAAACTGCACAATTAAATTCAATATCCAGAAATTGTCAGTGGCTCACTGCTGAAAATGTAGAATCATTGATGGGGTTAGAAATTCAACTATTTTCACTGTAAATACTTATTTTGTATTATGTGTATCTCAATTTTTAATGTTATGCTAAGAATGACTGCGACACAGCGGCAGAGATGTTGCCTTTCAGTGTCACAGACCAGGGTTCGATCCTGGCCATGGGTGCTGTCTGCACAGAGTTCACGTTCTCCCTGTGACCACGTGGGTTTTCTCCGGGTGCTCCAGTTTCCTCAAAAAAACGTGCGGGTTTATAGGTTAATTGCTTCACTAATTCGGTCATTGTAAAATTGTCCCGAGTGTGTAGGATAGTGCTAGTGCACAGGGTGATCGCAGATCGGAGCAGACTCGGTAGACTGAAGAGCCTGTTTCTGCGCTGCATCTCTAAACTAAACTAGACGGCTGAACAATATTCTGGTCCTGAAATTTTTGTCACTTTGTTTGAATCTATGTGCATTAATTTTTAAGTTTTTTAATTCCCTTGCCCATCTTAACCAAAATTTATATTTCAATGTGAAATGGTTTTTTTAAAATTTGAGCCTGATTTGCTGCCATCAGAGTTTTTCTGTCTATTGATTGCTTAGCCAGTTGCTGTTACACGATCCTGTGGTCACCTTTCGAAGGTTCCCGATAGCCAAAACCTCTTGAAGGTTTCTGGCCACTTTTTTCCAGATTAGTGGTGAGTGCTCAAGTGATGGAAATAGTGGAGCAAACTATCCAGTGGTAGGAACCTGTCTTTTTTTAAATTCATGAACAGAGTCACAAATGTTCAATATGTGTTAACTTAAAATGATAAGCATGCAAGTCTATTTTATTCCCGGGGCAGATAGTTCTTTTTACTTATAAGCAGCTTGTTACAATTTTTACTGTAACACTGATATGAAAAACATTTATTTTAATGTCTGTCTCTGTTACCTCTGTGCTGACAAGGTCGATACATGGATGTATAAACTAAATAGCAATTCAATAGCTTCCATCATGTACAACAGTGTAATTTCAGTTCTGGTTTTCTGAGCTTGATTGATTATTCATTAATTTGCTCTCACAACCGATGAAATTTGTTTCACCGTGTAATTTCTACGTTTTTTCATAAATATCCTTGCTCCATTAATGCTTGAGCTTGAGACAGCCCTTCTATCATTTTGTACCTTTTATTTGCAATGCTTCATTAGAACCCGACCTAATGATGATCTGGGAACAAGGAACTGCAGATGCTGGTTAGTACACAAAAGGGCACAAAGTGCTGGGGTAACTCAGGTCAGGCAGCATCTCTGGAGAACATGGATAGGCGACACTTTGGGTCAAGACCCTTCTTCAGACTCGTTGTATGGGGTGGGAGTAGAAAGCTGGAAGAGGGGAGAGGCAGGACAAATTGTGGCAGGTAATAAGTGGACGCAGGCTCAGGGGTGTTTTGATGATTATGGTAATGAAATCGAAGACTATTAACTGAGGTCTTTTAACATAAGGTAGATCAGTAATTCGTGTTATTAAAATTCTACACAAATGTAAACACACAAAAGGAGTGACCTATTTCCTGTTTTCTTTTTTTGTGCTATCATTACTATGAAAGAAAAACCTCTAATACTAAAAGTAGACACAATAATTGCACCAGCACTGTTGTCTGTCACTGCCCAATATCTAGATAGGTCAGGCAGAAACACTGAGAAGCCAGCAAAGGCTTACTTTTACCTTTTTACTATAATTCTGTACAAAATAGAATCTTTGCCATTTAATAGGTTCTGGTGAACTAGGATGGAAGCTGATTATGTTGTATCTCCATTAATTCTGCTTTGTGTTGCTCTGATTTTTCTTTCTCTTCATTTTACTTATCATTTGCAACCCACAGATATTTATTTGTATTTATTGAGATGGAAACCAAATTCCAAAAAATTTCCATCAAAAAATGTTTTAAAAATATTTTCCCGTAATTATAACATTATTAATTTAAATAGTTTTAGGCCAAGAATATCTTACACAGCCATGCTGGTTTTTAAATATTTAATAAATCAGCTGAATTTTTCTATGTCGATGTGCACCACAGTATTAGGGCAGCACGGTCGCGCAGCGGTAGAGTTGATGCCTTACAGCGCCAGAGACCCTGGTTCGCACCTGGCTGCGGGTGCTGTCCGTATGAAGTTTGTATGTTCTATCTGTGACCGCATGGGTTTTTCTCCGGGTGCTATAGTTTCCTCCCAAAGAATTGCTGGTCGGCGTGGACTCGGTGGGCCGAAGGGCCTGTTTCCGCGCTGTATCACTAAACTAAACTAAAATGTTAGCTTCACTTAATTTCCATTCATTTCAATGTTTCCTTTCAAAGAATGCTTTAGGTTTTGCAGGAGGAATGAACACACAGTTGCTCTTTTTAACATCCGTATGTTAATTAAATGCTGGGTTTTTATTTAAAACATACTTTTAAGTGTTTTGCTCTATTTAACTTTATCGTTAAAGGCTTCAATGGTTAAGTCCCATCAGATACAGTGCTTGCATACAGAACAAATGTATGATTGCAGTCATTGAGATTGAAAGAGACTGCTTTATTTCAATATGAGGGTTGAGGAACCAGCTGCCTTTATGCTGGTTATATAAATTGTTTGTTTATTCAAAGAAGTTGTTCAACTGGTAACGTTAGACAATTGTTTTTATGTCGCCAATTGTGATCCTCTTACTGTGGAATAAAGCAGTCATCGATCAGCGAGCCATTAATATCTGAGAATTGTAATTAGTGTTATTAGCCTGCAATACTA
Organism: Rhinoraja longicauda; assembly: GCF_053455715.1. NCBI lineage: Eukaryota > Metazoa > Chordata > Chondrichthyes > Rajiformes > Arhynchobatidae > Rhinoraja > Rhinoraja longicauda. The sequence goes on along the minus strand of NW_027601677.1, from coordinate 45,465 downwards.
TTTGAAGTATGAGAACAAAATTCAGTGCATACATTCAGTAGTTGAATTAATTAGTCAGATTTTATATTCTACATTCCACGTGTATGAAAAAAATATCTGATTAGATTTTATTTAGAATTCACATGTCAAAGTAGGTTGACCAGACAGTGTAAAAAAAAATCACCTGTTTTTTTAAAATTACATCAACATCCAGTGGGACCTCATGGGGTTTTTCTGCAGGAATTAGGTTGCAAGGTTCCACCCAGTATTAAGCTCAAAACCTTCATAATGTAGTGAATCATTTGTAGCTGCTATACATTTCCATCTTCCAGTTTTCATATGCTCGAATATCTCAAGACTTGTGCCCAAAATAGTGCAGTTAAACGTTGTTCTATTTCCAAAAGAGGCAGTTTTGGCAATGATAGTTCTAGTTATTCAGATTTAAATATTTTATAACGTTTACATATTTTATAATATTTTGCTGGTCAGTGAATAATTTCATTTGGCAATATTAGATTTTCCAAGTTGTTGAATATTGACTGCCGTATTAATTTCCCTGCCCTCCCTTATTTCTGGATTTGCATGATATTCAGTCAAGAAGGAGTTTGCTGTCTCCCTTCCAGGCCTTAAGTCAAACAGTGGGTTGGGGTGATGAGCTTGAGTCAGAATATGGAAAAATAAATTTACGGCACTTGTATGGAGAAAACGATATCTCCCTTGAATGCATTTGATCACGATGGATTTGCTCAAACGATTGCTTCTTTGTTGTGTTGAATCTTTAATCATTTGGGGGATATTGAAGTAAAAGTATAATCTAACGTAATAAATGTAATATTTTCAGATTCTGCGAAATGGAAACTTAAATTGCTTCTGTATGTGGACTAGCGGCATGACAAGAGCTGCTTATTGTAGCTATTGCGGCTTTAATATAATAGAGGGATTGATGAAGAATAGATTTACAGCAAGATGTAGATGAATATTGAAAAGGAAGACCTATTGTGAGGTCAGACAGCATTTGTTGTGCATGTGAGTTAACATATCAGGTGTTATGCTATATCTATTGTGTAGGAAGGAACAAGTTGCTGATGTACACCAAAGGTAGACACAAAATGCTGAAGTAATTCAGCGGGTCAGGCAGCATCCCTGGAGAGAAGGAATAGGTGATGTTTGAGGTCTATTGTTCCGTTCTCAGCCAAACCTACTTTTTTAATAAAACCACAGAACAGGAGAAAATCGTGTGTTTATGTCTGGGATTCCCCATTCCTTTTATGTTTTCATGGAATAGTTTCAGTGTAGTTTAGACATACAGCGTAGAAACAGGCCCCTTGGCCCACCGAGTCTGCACCGACCAGCGATCCCCGCACATTAACACTACCCTACACACAAGGGGCAATGTTCCATTTATACCAAACCAATTAACTTACAAACCTGTACGCCTTTGGAGTGTGGCAGCAAAACGAAGATCTCGGAGAAAACCCACGCAGGTCATGGGGAGAACGTACAAACGGCTTACAGACAAGCACCCGTAGTCAGGATCGAACCCGGGACTCTGGCGCTGTAAGGCAGTAGTTCTACCGCCACGCCATTGTGCCACCCGAATAAAGTTATAGAATCATACAACATGGAAACTGGCCCTTCAGTCCAATTTGTCTGTGAAGAACTATCCAGTATCTTCCCCACATATACCTCTTGGGTTGTGGTTTTAACTTCCACTCCAGTAATTCGAAGACCCAATTCTATGCTGACATTCCACTACTATTCTGCACAGCAGAAGGAGATTATATCGTTCAGACAAGATGTTAAACTTCACCCTTAGGTTGACATATTGAATCCCATTTTGCAATTCCCATGGTTTGAGATAGTATTTAGCCCCTCATCAACATAACTGGAACACATTAGTGCTCGTCATCCTATTGTTTTTTGGGAGTTCACAATATTTATATCCTAAGTGCACTTCAGAAGTTCTTCCCTGGCATTGAGATTGGGGTACAGAAGAAGTGCAAGTCCTCTGTTTTATTTTAACACTGGCTGAAAGGGTGAGGGTCAACATCTTAGTAGATTGAAAATAGAAAGGTACAGCATAGGAGTGGGCTTCCATTTTGTGACTCCTATTCTGAGGTGCCACAGGTAAGTGGACATACGGCAAGGACAGGATGGCCATAACAATGACGGGCTAACAAACAAATATAGGAGATGCCCTTCACAACATTCTGTGCAGAACATGATGCCAAGCTAAACTAATCTCCTCTGCCTGCACGTGATCCATATCCCAACATTCCCTGCATATCAATATGCCTATGCCCTGCTATCTATGTGCCTACAATGTCCCTCTTAAATGCCACTATTGTATCTGCCTCCACCATCACCCTTGGCAGTGCATTTGAAGCACCCACTACTCTTCGAGTAAAGGGGATCTTCCCCGCACATCTCTCTTACTTGATTGTTAGCTTGCCATTGTTATAGTCATCCTGACCTTGCCATATAGACACTTTCATGTAACATCTCTGAATAGGAATCACAAAATGGAACCCTGATTGGCTTTTCCTCAATAGTTCAGTAGTGCAGAGCAAAATCAGTGTTCCTCATCGCCAGACCTTCCAACCAGTAGCAGCACCTCTTGGCTTTCAGTGCAGCTCAGGGGCATTTGTGTTTCCTTAGCTGGAAACACGGGTATAGTCCAATACCTTGGGGCCAGGTGAGATTGGTGTGCAGAAGGACGTAGTTGGGTTAGGACCGGGTTGTGGACATTGTACCATGGAGAGTGGGGCCCAGATGTGTTGTTGGAGCACGCCCACGAATAGGACTGAACGTGTAGGCAGGTGTGGGGATAGATAGTGACCAGAAACGCTGCCAGGTGTGTGGGCAGAGTGCCGTAGGGAATGGGAGCAGTTTGGGGCAGTGGGGAACAGTGTGGATGGAGCGTGGCTGGGACTGTGACCAGATTTGCTGATGGATGACTAGGGGGAATGGAACCAAGTGTGTGCAAGGACCATAGGCAGTGAGTGCAGACATACGAGGGTGGAGTATGGCAAAATCAGGACCGGAGGACAGGGTATGACCAGGATGGGGAGCTGGAGACTCAGCAGGGCAAGGATTGGCCCTTCATTTGGCCCACCAAGACCACACTGACCATCGATCACCGTTCACACGAGTTCAGTTATCTCACTTTCACATCCACTCCCTGCACATTAGGGAAATTTTATAGAGGCCAATTAACTTACAAAACCACACAAATTTGGGATCTGAGAGGAAACCGAAGCACTCGGAGGAAACCCACACAGTCACGGTGAACATGCAAACTTCACACAGACGACACCTGAGGGCAGGATCAAACCTAGGACATTTGCACTGCGGAGGCAACAGCTCTACCAGCAGCACCACTGTGCCCTCCCTCTTGAGCAACTTTATTTTTATACAATATAAACTAAATTCTACGTTGTTTATTTGCCATTTGAAATCGTGCCTCTGAATGACTTGCTGCACAAATATTGTTGCCCATTTTATAAACATTTAATATTGTCTTTAGGCACACCTTTAACGGGGAAGGTTTTTTTGTTAAACATTGCATGCTGGTTAAAGTACATAACATTTATGATTTGTAAAATGCAAACACTGTGGACCAATGGACAGAGTGCAAAGCTCTCAGAGAGAAAGCTTTGTGTAATCAGGTGTAGTGCTATGTGGAAAGAATGATGTTTACAAGATATGCCCGCTGGAAATTTAGCTGGAGGCATATTTCAATGGAAATATTAGGCTTTTATTTATGGAACAAAGTTAACAACAGAATACAGTTTAACCAGGCTTGGGTGTTCCTGATTCGTGGCAGATGTAGAACTTGATTTGAGCATCCTCAAGAACAGAAGGAAACAGTTGGTCACATGCATTATTTAATGTAATTCCAAAAGAAGAGGTTATCTGATTATTTTTTTATTTTTTTAATTTTTTTTTGCCAGCTACAAATCCGATTCCGGTATTTTTTTAACAATTTTTTACATGTAACATCATTGGAAAGTCTCATCAGAAAATAAGCAACAAAAATTGTGATTCAGAAATAAAAATCAAGTGCAAAATTAAAAAAGTTAAGCAATCTATTGCAACTGTTCTTGTGTTTAATTACTGATCATCTAAATGGATTTTGCAATTTAATAGTATTAAATGGAAATTCAGATTATTGCTACTTAGACACTTGGAATGTTTATGTAGTCCAGACTAAGTCCAAAGACGTACAGGTTTGTAGGTTAGAGTAAGAAAATAACTGCAGATGCTGGTACAAATCGAAGGTATTTATTCACAAAATGCTGGAGTAAGTAACTCAGCAGGTCAGGCAGCATCTCAGGAGAGAAGGAATGGGTGACATTTCGGGTCGAGAGCCTTCTTCAGACTGATGTGGAAGTCTGAAGAAGGGTCTCGACCCGAAACGTCACCCATTCCTTCTCTCCTGAGATGCTGTCTGGCCTGCTAAGGTACTCCAGCATTTTGTGAATAAATACCTCAGGTTTGTAGGTTGATTGGCTTGGTATAAATGTAAAATTGTCCCTGGTGTGTGCAAGACTAGTGTGCGTGGATTGCTGTTTGGTGGGGACTC
>NW_027601677.1:0-40401 GCF_053455715.1 Rhinoraja longicauda | reverse complement strand
GAGGTACAGTGAAAAGCTTTTGGTGCATGCTAACCAGTCTGCAGAAAGACTATACATAATTGCAAAATTGAGCCATCTACAGTGTACAGATACGCAATAAAGGGAATAACATTTAGTGTAAGATAAAGTCCGATTAAGGATAGTCCGAGGGTTTCCAATAAGGTAGATACTAGCTTGGGATCGTTGTCTAGTTGTTGATAGGATGGTTCAGTTGCCTGATAACCGCTGGGAAGAACTATCCCTGATTGGAGAGGGGAGAAGTGGTGAGGCTCGATCTTCATTATGCTGGTGGCCTTGCTGAGGCAGCGTGGTATAAATGGAGTCTAAAAGCTTGATCTCACTTCCATCAAACAACAGCAAGGAGGATCTAAACCAACACCAAAGAGGTCCAAATAAATTATATTTAATTAAATGATCATGATGATTTTATTGGTATCAATTGGAATTTTGGAACGTGGGCCTATGACTTGGTCATTTGAAAATTTCAGTCCAGTTTGTTTGCGCTTCAACGATTCAATGAAAATCTTGCTTGCAGCTGCATCACAGGCACACAGATTCAGGCAACATGAGTGGGAGGAAACCAGATTACCCGGGGAAAACCCATGCGGTCACAGGAAGAACGTACAAACTCTGGATAGACAGCACCTGTAGCCAGGATAGAATGCAGGTCTCTGGCGCTGCAAGGCAGCAACTCTGCTGCTGCACCACCCGTGCCGCCTGTGAAAAACACAATCAACAAACAGTTTCACAGTAGTGCAAGCGTTGGCACGTAGTGTTCTGTTACCAGGATGGGATTAGAGTTGTGCATGTCGCTTCACGAAAGTAGCTGTTCCTGAACCCTGTGGTGAGGGACCTCGGGCTTCTGCATCACCTGCCCGAAGATAGCAGCAAGGAAAGGGTTTGGCTGGGATAGTGGGGATCCTTGATAGATGCTGCCTTCTTGAGGCAGTGCCTCATGTAGATGCGTTAAATACATACAAGTGGTGAGCAATTGCAGATATTAATACGAAGGCTGAGGTCAATCGTGGAATTGGTTCGGTGGCGACTGAAATTTCAGGAGCCGATCTATCCCCTCAGACTTTGTAATTTTCAAAAGAGCCATGGCTTGGCTGATTGAACTGTTTTCCCTGCAACCTTGGAGCAGTTGTTTGCCTGGGTAGTAGCTCAACAATGCTCACAAACGTCAAATATAATTCATTGCCATCTTTCTGGTCCTTCACTTGGTGCCCGAACCAGTTTGATCATAAATATTCTGTTTCAGGCAGTAATTAATGTCGCTAAAAAGGATCTGTGTACTGGAGCAGCTGTCCTCCATTGACAGAAAGGGCCAATTGTTTGGTGTTGTCTGATCTCCTTACAGTAGGGACAGCTGCGAAGTTTACAGAATGTAATTGTCCTTTAGCCCAGGTTTGAAGGTTCTATTCCCATACCTGATACTAATAAATGTTGTGCTGAATGTGGAGATTAAAAGCATTAACTTGCAAGGTGGTATTTTACTAACTGGTGGATGTTTGCTTTTGTTAACCCGATTTAAAAAAAAAAATCTAATGATGTATGGTAATTTTGCAGCAGATGTATTCAACAGGTCGTTTCACACCAAAATCAGCCTGGTGACAATGCTAAAAGACTGTTTGCTTATGTTCAAGGTTTGTGTGCTGGGTGCTTTGTGAATGTGAAATGGATTAAGTCAGGTTGAGTTTATTATTAGGAAGGAACTGCAGATGCTGGTTTACACTGAAAATAGACGCAAAATGCTGGAGTAATTCAGGAATGGAATAAAAGGAATGGATGACGTTCTGGGTCGAGGCTCTTCTTCAGACTGATGGGCCTCAGTCTGCAAAAGGGTCTGAAGCGTCACCTATTCCTTTTCTCCAGAGATGCTGCCTGACCCGCTGAGTTACTCCAGCATTTTGCGTCCATCTTGAGTTTATTGTTACATGCACGTGTACAATGGGGTACAGGTACAATGAAAATCCAGCTAGCAGCAACATCACAGGCACACTGATTCACACAAAACGAAAACATACATCATTCATGAATTACACACAAATTCTGCAAGACAGTGAAACGAAAAGACAATTGGGAAAACAAGTCTATGATAGTGTGAGAGGTGGTCTGGTGTTCCGTTGCCAAAGAAGTTCAAGTCGGTTGTGGGAATGGTGCTGTTCCTGAACCTGGTGGTGTGGGACTTCAAGCTTCTGGACCTTCTGGGAGCAGTGAGAGGAGGTCCTGGTCTAGATGTTGGTGATTTTCCATGATAGCTGCTACCTTCGTGGAGCAGTGTCTCATGTAGATGCTTTCAATGGTGTAGAGTGCTGTGATAGATTGGGCTGAGTTCACCACTTTATTTCGCCCCTTGTGTTCCTGTGTGTTGGAATTGCCAAAACGGGCTAAAATGTAAGGATATCTGGAAACAATTTGGTGAACTATTCGGTAACATGCCAAATCTGTTTAAACCTCTTAAGAAAGTGGACCTTATGATAGAGGTGCTCATGCTAAAACTACAGGTGATATTAGACAAGCGTGCCAATTAGTTTTCGGCTGAGAATCTTCTGCTTAATGGATTAAATCCTTTCACAGTAGTTGCAAAGCACATTTTCCAGGAATAATACTATAATTAATCTTAATTGAGGCATATTTTTTAAGTGTTACCTAGCCACTGTTCAAAGGGTGAACTCTATGCTGGTATGCTGTTTGATTTAACGGATGGATATTCCCAACAAACGTGCATGAATTTATTATATTAGAACAACGCATAATGATACCACATTAAGGGCTTCTCCTTCACTTTGAAAATTTGGGCCAATATTTAGTTTAAAAAGACAAAAAGACCAAATTGAGAAAAATAAACCTGGCACAACAAGGAGATTTTACAGATTAATAATTGCTAGTTGTAATTTGAGCAGGGGGGTTTATACATGTTTGGTATCTCTCTATAAGCAGTTTTTTGTCAGTGTGACATTTTAACAGTTGCCAAGGCATAATCCAACATCCGCCTATTGCAGACCACTCTTAAAATGGTAGCTGTGGTGACAAAGCATGTTTATTTTAAAACTACAGACATCTGTTGCATCTGCTTGATGACTGATGGATCTTTACAATTAATTCCTTTTTTTTAAAGAGGATTTTGGCAGTTGAAATTAAAAATCAAACAGTATAGCACAGGAACAGGCCCTTCGGCCCTTAATGTGTGTGCTGAATATGATATCAAGCTGAACTAATCTCCACTGCCTGTACATGATCCATATCCCTCCATGAACTTATCTAAAAGCATTTTAAATCACGATTACATCTGCCTCCAACACCACCCCTGGCAATTAAACTGATTTCCTGCATGTGAGCCATAAGAGAGTTAGGAACAAGATAAAGAAAGATTTATTTCTGCATGGGAATGAACCAATACATTTAATAAGAGTAAAAATGTGAAGTGTTGGCGATATTCAGTGAGTTAAGAAGCATCTGTGCAAAGAGGCAGAATTAACCTTTCGGGTTAATGACTCTTTATCGGATCTCCAGCATTTGCAGTTTTTTTGCTTTTAAGTTTTCTGCTTGTAAAGAAAAATGATGGGTGCAGTGTGCAGACTGGCTGAGACAGAATGGGTCAGGGACATAGAAAAAGAACACAAGAGCTGGGCAAAAAAATCAATTGAATAGGATGGAAACAAGGAAAGGCAAAGGTGATAGCCCCCTTTTTTCACCAAATTATTTGTGGCTTGCTGGAGAATATGAAGAGCAATTATAGTTATCAGTAAACCAGTGCTCCAACAAAACATTGCATCTTATGATGTCATAGTTCTGTACGAATCTTAACATCTCTGTGCACTTGATCAATACACAAAGTGCTGGAGAAACTCAGCGGGTCGGGAGGATCTGGTGAGGGAATGGATTGGCAACGTTTCAGATCTCTTCCCCGGGTGCACCCTGACCTGCTGAGTTCCTCCTGCTTTGTGTTTTGATGAAGATTGCAGAATCTACAGTTTTGTATACGACTGTACACTCTATTGCACGGGTAAACTGAAGATAAATAACACCAATGGGAAATTAAAAGCTTTCCATTGAATTTCAGGATATGGCAGCTGCAAACCATGAACTATCTTTGGGTTTGTAACGGCACTCTTTCACCTTAACCTGCAGAAGCACCATTGGTCAAGTTAAGTTTATTCTCATATGCACAAGTACGGTAAGGTGCCGGTACAATGAGAATCGTGCAGGCAGGTGAGACTAGTAGATGGGACATGTTGGTCGGTGTGGGCAAGTTGAGCCGAAGGGCCTTGTTTCCATGTTGTATGACTCAGCTACCTTTAAGGTCACTTTTGAGAACATCTGGGAAATACTTCTGTACATCTGGTCAGTTTCTCTTTCCCCACCAGCCGTTCAGCCCATAATTTAGTTTCACTAAAAACAGGATTGAAACTGACCAAATTAATTTGAGCCAAGACATCTGGCAGACAAGAGACTTTCACCCCTGAGCACTGAGTTAGATTAATTTAATTATTCCAGGGATGAAATGCAAAAGCTTTACGTCAGCGCACCATCACGTTGTTCTCTTATGCAACTTGTAAAGGTTGAAGATTTCAAAGGTTTGGTTGTCTTTTGCAATTGTGTTTTTTTTAGTAATTCACATGAATGTTTACATAATTCTTCCCTCTGCATTTGTGACAGTTTCCATCAACAATTTGTTTTTCTGGAGCAGTGAAGAGGAGAACATTGTTACCTTTTCTAGTGTCAATGTTGAAGCCTAGCCAGTTAAGTGTTTCAAGAGTGAAACTAAGTTTTTAAGCTTAATTGAAAAATGCTTTTGTCAGTTGTGGTCTGTGCATTCATTGGGAGGATTTTTTGCCTCCTAGTAGTGTTCAGGACTGAAATCATGCTCTTCTTGCACCTCCAATATATCCTGTTGTTAGGCTTTTAGTTTAGAGACGCAGCTCAGAAACAGGCCCTTCGACCCACCAAGTCTGTGCCGAACAGCGATCCCTGTGCACTAGTGCTATCCTACACACACTAGGGACAATTTACAATTATACCAAGCTAATTGCCTGCAAACCTTTGGATTGTGGGAGGAAAACGGATATCCCAGAGAAAACTCAGACAGTCACGGGGAGAACGTAAAAAACTGCATACAGCCAAGCACCCGTAGTCAGGATCGAACCCGGGTCTCTGGCGTGCAAAGCAGCAACTCAACCGCTTCACCAACATGCCTCCCTTTTTTCTTGGTTGAGACAAAGCAAACAATGTCAAAGGCAGGAGGAATCTTCGTGCTACCGCAGGGCAATGGATCTCTCTGCAAGTGTGCTATCACATGGGCATCTTTGGAAGTTCATGGAATTGGTGATATTTCATTCAGTTGGAATCTGAAGATCACTTTGATACAATTAAGGCCAGTTTGATAGACCATTTTTTAATCAATGATGGTGTGAAATTAGTTTTTTTTCTGTCTGATACTGAATGTAATGCTTCAGTGTTGGCCAAATTATTAGCAACAGCTCAATTACTTAAGGGTCTGGGTAACAATTATCATTACAATATATAAGTCAGGACAGTTTTAAAGAAAAATCTCCATGAAAGTGGAATAATCATTCATCACTTTTTTTGTTTAAGAGCAGCAGTTTAAATTGACAACTTCTTGGCACTTTCAGAATATTTATTTCAAGAACTGGAATAAAACAGTGGAAATACCGTTGAGACACGAGAGATTGCAAACACTGGAATCTGGAGCAAGAAATTGCTGGAGGACCTCAGTAGGTCAGGCAGCATCTGTCGAGGGAACTGGACAAATGACGTTTTGCATCTGGACCCATCCAAAACATTGACTGTTCATATATGTTCACAGATGTTGCCTGGCCCGATATTTATGGTGGAAATAGTTTTGTTGTGTAATGCATAGATTTTGTTTGAGATTAAAAAAATTGTAGTGACATTTCGTATTATTTGAAATGACGTTAGCTTGGTTAGAAGTTACTGTCATTAGACCTGATCCCAACAAAGAAAACGTTGGTTAGCTTGGGAGCTAAACATGCTGAACCAGGGAGAGTCGGTAGATATATTTTTTGTTTTCCCAACACGCTGAAGCAAAGAGTCTGCAGACGTTGGGGGTACAAGATGGTCATGGAGAAAGATAGCACTGTCTGAAGGATATCGCCAACCTTTCAGGGATATTGTAGACACAAGGAACTGTAGATTCTGGTTTAACAAGGAAAGACACCAAATGCTGGAGTAACTCAGTGGGTCAGGCAGCATCTCTGGAGAATGTGGATAGGTGGCATTTCAGGTCGGGACCATTCTTCAGTTTGAAAAAGGGCCCCAACTCGAAATGTCCTTATCCGCATTCTCCGGGAATGCTGTCTGACCTGCTGAGCTACTCCAGCATAGTTTATCAGGGATTGTTGTTTTATAAAGGGAGCTCTAGTTGTTATGTGGGGTAGAGTGGCATATTTTATCTTTTTCAAAGAAACATTGGCTTTTGTTGCTCCTGTTTCCTGTGATGCTGCCTGACCCGCTGAGCTACTCCAGAACTGTGTTTAGTTGAGATACAGCACGGAAACAGGTCCTTTGGCCCATCGAGCCCACTCCGACCACCAGTAGAGGGGCACATTAACACACCACCCAACACACACTGGGGACAATTTCACACTTACATCAAACCAATTAACCTGTTTGTCTATGGAGTGTGGGAGGAAACGGACGAACTTGGAGAAACCTCACACAGGTCACGGGGAGAACGTACAAACTCCGTACGTGCAAGCACCCGTAGTCAGGATCGAACCGGGATCTCTGGCGCTGTAAGGCAGTAGCTCTACCGTGCCGCCACCGTGTTGTCTTTTGTAAATCAGCATCTTCAGTTCCTTGTTTCCACTCTTCGGCTATTGGTGCTTCCAGATGAAAGATTGCTTTTATTGAAAGGCAGAGGACCATGAACTAAAATATATTTTAGCGAGATTCCAAATAAGGGTTTGAAGTTTACCTTTTGTTATATCGTGAAATGTAAGCTAGCTGAATGCCTGCCTGAACCAGTGAGGTAGATTATGAAACAATTGTCAGTAAGCATAGAGTTTACAGGCTACCAATGATTATAAGCAATTATGAAGCAGTTATTTTTTCTTTTAGAGGGTGACTGTTTGTTCGACATTTCAAGAGTGGGGAATGGGGTGGGAAATTTGTGCAACACAGCACAGGCTCTCAGGAACATGAGCTATGAATCAGAGAGGAGAAGGAAATGAGCAGAAAGCCAACGCCCAAATGTTTGTAGAACATTCAACGGATTTGTTTGGTTATTTTTAGCTTTAGTTTGAACGGTACACATTTGGGAAAAGACGATTCGAATACCTTATGTAGTACATTTTAATCATGTTTGCAGCTTACAACATGCCTTAACTATTTCACCTCTTTTATTAAGGAACATTTTTTTTCTTTAAAAAGGGCCCCCTCTACTTATCAGCTCCATTAACAATGAAAGCTTTCTGTTGATTGCTCACTGCAAACCCAAATCGCACTCTGCGGAGCTGTATACTGAAATGAAAATTGCAAGATTCCAAGTCCATTTTTGTGTGGGTGTCGGTATGTGTGAATGCCTGCAGGCCGTTGCTATCTGTGTGCTTGCAAGTATAAAACTGGCAATTGCTTTGCGTAATAAGAATTTATTAGGGTATCAATGACAGCTGGAGGTTCAGCTGAGATGCAGGAGTTGCTGTTATTTTGATTGCCCTCTGTGTTCCTTTAAAGAGCCTCTCGTACAATGCAACAGTGAAATCACTTCAGAAATCGGGTGGATGCAGGGCATTTTGGGATGTACCAAGGTCAAGAACGACACAGTACAAGCACATGCCGTTCTTTCTCTCCCTCTGCATGCTTTTATCCTATCTTTAGGAAGGAAGGAAATTAACTAAAAGGGTTGTGTGTCATTCATTGACGTAAAATGAAAGTCATGAAATTCAGTGCAATTCACATATCTGTTCTGTACATCAAAATATGTCAATTATTTTCGCAAGGTTGCTGTCCCTTTATTGATTTTTTCTGTCAAACTAATCTGAAATAACAGGTTTCAACATCATCTTATTGATTAAGTGTACTAAAAAAGCAAATATATAAATATTGCCAAACCCAAGACTCTTATAATTTGATTTTCCATTATTTTTGCATTATTTGATGGGACAAGGGTGGGGATATGGAGTTAGTTTATGTATATTCTGCAGTTTTGGTCTGTTAATTGTGCACAGCACCAATATCTCTGCATTCATAACGTCTGAATGCATTGCTTGCTGCATAATACGTGATATTTGCAGCACAGGTCTGTTCAAGTTCATTTCACTTTCATTCCGTTAATTCCGTTTTGTACAGTACAAAGAAACCACTCTCTCAGTATCTGCATCAGAATCTGGCTTTCAGAATAGCACCGAACAAGACTCATGTTCCTGCAAACATTAGCAACTGACAGCCTTTGGAAAACAATTGAAAAAGAAATAGAATGTTGACAAAACACACATTTTATATGCAGTGCATTTACTCTCTCCAGCGAGATGGAATCTAAGGGTGGCGCAACGGTAGAGTTGCTGCCTTACAGCGCTTACAGGACCAGAGACCTGGGTTAGATCCTGACTACGGGTGCTGTCTGTATGGAGTTTGTACGTTATCCCCATGTTCTGCGTGGTTTTTCTCCAAGAGCTTCGGTTTCCTCCCACACTCCAAGGACGTACAGGTTTGTCGTTTATTTGGCTTGGTATCAATGTCAAAATTGTCTCCAGTGCAGGATAGTGTTAATGTGTGGGGATCGCGGACATGGTGGGCCGAAGGGCACGTTTCCCCGCTGCCTCTCTAAACTAAACTAAATAGTCAACTTGACATTTAATCTGAATTGCCCACCATCAACAACTGAAAGCCAACAATGACCAGAAACTCAAATGGACCAACCACATTAGGGCAGTGGCTAAAAGAACAGGTCAGTGACTGGTTATCTTGAGGCAAATGATTCATCTTCTGACATCTAATGCCCTTCCCAATATCCACATGGCGCACGTCAAGGGTCTCCATTTCCTCGGATGTGTTTAGCTCCAAAAATGCTTAAGAAACTTAACACCCATCCAGGAAACGGTAACTTGCATGATTGGTATCCCATTCACTCGCTCCCCCAGCAGTGCACCATGGTTGGACCATGCAAAATCCATTGTAGTTACTCGTAGGCTGCTCTAATACTACGCCTAAACTCTAAGCCTCTCATGTAAAAAAGGCCAGAGCAACATGCACTCGAGGGTCCCAAATTAGGAAAGCCGTGTTCCTTCACAAAGTCAGAGTGGTGGAGACAGAGGAAGGATGCAACACAAGTTCATCAGAATTGGATCAGAGGTTAAAAGGGACACAGTTTTACAATTACAGCCATTTCAGAGTGAAATGAGGGATTTCTTTCCTCACAAAGAATTCATTCATATGGAATTCATTGCCACAGAAGGCTAGGGAGGCTAAGTCATTGGAGTTTTTAAGATGGAGAATGATAGATTCTTGATTAGTATCCGTTGTTATGGGGAGACGGCAGGAGAATGGGGTTGAGAGGTAAAGATGGATCAGCCAGGATTGAATGCCAGATTAGACTTGATGGGCTGAATGGCTTAATTCTACTCCTTATGAAAGAGCCACAAAAGTTTGGAGCACTCTTCCTGAAGAGTTCATGGGCATTGAGTCAGATTAACTTTTCAAGACAGAACTTGATAATGTTTTGTCAAGTAAAGGTTCTGAGGGATGTAGTGCAAATCAGATAAATGGAGTTAACAATGTGACATGATCTAATTAAAAGGTGGAATATGCGCAAGACTGAATTGTCTACATCTATATCTGTGAAAGCGCTGCAGCTAATTATGGAGCAAAGACCTTCAGGAAGGCTCCAATGATGAAAGTGTATCTGTCTTAGTGAAGCCTGCATTGCACTGGTCGGGGAAACTAGGCTCGTTTAATGATTCAGAGAGCAAACTGATCCTCAGCGACTTATTAACATTAGTGCATGTGTCTTGACTAAGTCCTCAAGGCAAAACGTTGTGTCTGGAACAGTCATTACTCCATCAGTTGTGCACTATTTAGTTCTAAAATACTTTCAAGTAGCATTTCACTGGAACCCGAGTATCAATAATATACATTTCAGACTGAATATATCTATGAATTTAAATGGGATGACTTGTAGAAAACATGACAATTGTAATTTGAGGTCTGTGGTTCCTTGATTAATTACCGATAGGCACCAGCTGGATTTTAAAAAAATCAGGTCATCTTACTTACGGTGCTCAACACGGTGACAAAGAAGATAACTCCCAACCATAACTCATTTGTGCAGGAACAAAAAACAGTGCCGCTATTTGCTTTTGACAGGAAATAATACATCTTAGTTCACAGTCCTTAAAGCAACTGCATAGGACTATACAAAATTGGACCCACAGTGTGAACCACAATAAGGTTAAGACTACCTCAGTTGCAGCAGAGACAGACAGACTAAAATCTTTTCAGAGACTTGAAACTTGAAAATAGCAAGATGGAGCCAGGATGTGGCAACGTTTTGCTCGTGATTCCAGAAGATCTAATATATTAGCCACTGCAGTAATTTCACTCTTTCACTTGTATATTGTTGTGCAGTATACTATACAGGCACCTCGCGTTTACGTGTGCTTGATTTATGCGTTTTTCAAACAACACGCTTGTTCATTTAATACCAAAGCTTGATTTACATGCTCGTATTTTTGGAGTAAGGTGCTCAAATTTATTGCTAACAGCGTAGTCGCATATATGTTTAATTTGTGCAGTTTTGAATTACGAGCTGCTTTTCAAGCACGTAATGCCTGCATAAAACGTGAGGTGCCTATATTTATGCACACTATGATTTGACTGGATAGCAAGCAAAACAGGTTTTTACTGTATCCCAGTTCATGTGACAATAATAAACTAGACTAAACTAAGAATCGCATGTAAAAATGAGGCTTCCAAACCACTAGAATGGTTCTTCCTCAAGGAGAGGAATTTTGCCACCTTTACCTGGTTAACCAAATATGAATTTGGACGTACAGCAATGTTGTTGGCTCAAATGACAATCTTTTCAGGGCAGTTAGAGGTGGCCATTAACTGTTGGTATCCACTAATAGATGAATTAAAATTCCTCAACCCCCTAGGCTGAATTACATAGTTGCAGCAGAGTCTCAGTTGCCACTCCAAGCTGGTCAAAATCAACCAAAATACTACTGAGCTGCTGAGTTCCTCCATCACTTTGTCATTTGCACAATATTCCAGCACCTGCAGTTCGTTGTGTCTCCATAATAATTTTGGTATTTTGTTATTTGACGACCAGGTGAAGTCTATGTGAGACTCTGCTTTGGTGCCATTGAGGACGAATAATTTGCCAAGACTTTGAAGCGTAACCATTTAACTAAGATTACAGAAGGGTTAGTGTTGACCTGGAGAAAAATGGGGAAAAAAGTAAATTGAATTCATACTCTCGTGTTAAAATCCACAAGATAAATTATGTCCTTATCTGAGTGAATTTAACCTTGGATTAGTTAAGTTTATTGTCATATGCACATGTACGGCAAGGTGCAGATACAATGAACATTTTGTTTGCAGCAGCATCACAAAGACATAGAACTCAGACAACACACAAATCATAATAAATTTCACCAAGGAAACAAGACAGTGAAAAGGGAAAGACTGCAAAAACAAGATATTAGTACAAAAACACTTTTAGAAAGCAAGTGAAAAATGGAGTCTCTGCTATTCTGTTGCGGAGGGTGGATGAGGTTTGTGCTGTTCAGATCAAGAATCTGATGGTTGAAGGAAAATAGCTGTTCCTGAACATGGCGATGTTAGACTTCAGGCTTCTGTACCTCCTGCCCAATGGTAGCAGTGAGGAGAGGGCACGGCCTGGACGGTGGGGATTCTTGACGATAAATGGCATCTTCTAGAGGCAGTGCCTCGTGTAGATATGAAGGGGAGTACTGTGCCCGTGTTCATGCATGGAGATTTTAGAAATGACAGGACTGAAGGTATAGAGGCAAATACAGTTAAAATAAAACCTTTGGGTAATTAGAAGTGTGAGACTGGAAATCAACAAAAATCTTTTTTTTTTTTAATGTATTTTAATTCTGCTCACTTTCCCAATGTATGTGGACCCAAATTGTGGCAGAAGTTGAAGTTTCATCAGAAGTCTGTAAAGAAACAAGGACCATCTGTTTTACTATAATGAGCAAAGATAATAACTCTATAAATATATCCGTGAAACCCGTGATATGGCTCTCTGCTTTTTACACTGCTGTCCTCTATTTTGGATAAGGGTAAAATGGAAGTCATTTTTGGACACAAACTATTGAATGGTTATCTCAATAAATTTAAATTGCACTATGACAAAAAATATGTCCGTACGAGTATCTGCAGGATTTAATGTCACTCAGATTGCAAGACAGGAAAGTTGGTAAATGTACAATTCTGTATATCTAAATCTAAAAAACAATGACATTGTGGTTGTTTATCACGTCATGGATATTAATGTGTTGCACATTAAAATCTGTCACAATCATAGTGTTGTTATCTTGCTTCAATTAGATTATTCACCATTATTTTTTTTATTCTCTGTAGCTTAGCGTTCACTATTTCTTGAAGCTATCTCAATGTGTTGTTTTCTTGCTGTTGCTGTAATCAAATCAACCTTTCTATACATTTGCTTTAGCTTTGGAAACAGTTGAATTAACAGAAGTAGTGAAATTAGAAATGGAGCAAAATACATCAGGAATGATCGGAAATCAATTAAATTACACCAGTTTACTCGTGGTTACATTGTTTCCTGTCCATTATGACAGCATCTGGTTTAATTTCCACAATAAAATTGGAGGGAACCATTATGGCTGCATTGGCTTAGGAAGAAATTGCCAATTACATCCTTAAATGTTCAGCAACGGGGAACATAATGGAAGTGAGCTGCAGCAAAATGTTCTGATACATCCATTATTCTTTACATATGCAAGCAAAATGTTGGTAATCTCTAAATGAAAGCACTCCCCAAAGTATAAGATAGTATCCCCAATATGTGCTGATCCTACAGTAAGTAGACCACCCAGCATTTGGTGCTCATGTATTGATTTCTCTTCGTGCTAGTTGGAAATGACACCAGCTGGCATCTGCAAGATGCTCTGCGTAATTCATAATTTATGGAAAGAACTTTATTCCTCGGATGAAAAAGAAACTTTGATCCCTTGACGGTACACGGTTGCTAAAGATTGAAAGCTACACTTACACCTGAGACAATCAAATACCCTGCAAAGATGGACAAATATGAAGTGTTATTCTGTCAAACTACACAGTTTTTTTGCCCATGGGCATGTGTATGCTAAGCTGATCCAATGTGTGGTAGGGTGAGGTAGACGTCCCTCCACTGTGAGCAGCTTATGTTGTTTGTTCTAGTGATGTAGGTCCATGTTTGTGAAGCTTGGGTCCAGTACAAACTGTAACATTAAACATATTCGAACAGTGGACCAAAACTGGTGTAAAGAATTCACCTTTGTTGAATCAAGAAACTGCAGATGCTGGTTTACCAAGGAAAGACACAAAGTGCTGGATTAATTCGGCAGATGCTGCAGCATCCCTGGAGAACATGGATGGGTAACGTTGGGTGGGGAACCTCAGTCTGAAGAAGGGTCCTGACCCGAAACGTCACCTGTCCATGTTCTCCAGGGATGTTGCATGACCTCCTGAGTTACTCTGGTATTTTGTGTCAATTCTCCTTTGTACCCTGGATCAGTGTTTGATTACTCCAACATTTTGTGCCTATTAAAATACTTGACTGTATTGCTGGAGCTGGTAGACTCTATTTCAAACTCTGTAATCTCGGTGCTTGCAATGTTCAGCTTTATTCAAAGGGATGTTAATGCACAAAAATTCTTGGCTTCATTTAGTTCATCATTACTGCTTATGTTTGCCCTGTACCTTTACTGTATTTTGGTCAATTTTACCAAGAGGAAAATTCCCATGCAGGGAATATTTTTAAATTAAGCTGTCAATCCACATAAATGTATTAAATAATTATTTTTTTATCATAACATTTGAGCAGCATAATCCTTTTGTAATTTTAAAGATAAAGAGAAACGAGGCTTTAGAAAGATGTCATTGGTATTGTTTTTGACAGCCATTATGTCTGTCCTTAGAGTAAAAAGCTTTTTTTTTTTCCCCTTGTTATTTCCCAGCAAGCCTTTCCTGTATTTTGCAAAAGATTTTTCCTGTAGCTGCTGTCATTTAGTCATCACCTCAGGAGATTCAGAGACAAAACTGATGATGCTGTTAAACTCTGGAGCTGCATCTACGGTCGATCTTTTATCCTTCCGAGCGGCCATCATTAAGTATAAGCATAGCATATCTATATTTTATAGGGTGACCCTGACAATTGTCAGGTTGATGCTCCACAGGGATGGTAGGGTTGTGGATTTAATGAAGGGCAGATGAATGGGAAAATATTTACTGTAGGCAGGCAGTATCCTGTGTGTTAAAGGTCCGGCAGAATGTCAGATAAGAGTCCATCACCAAAATCAGCCCTGAAGAGAACAGTGTACAAAGGTTTAGTTTCATTTTTATAACATTCATCTTAAATCTGCAAGCTCTTAAATCAGCTTACATTGAAAGACCCCTTGCATTTTGCTGTATCTTCCTGGTGGTGCAACTTTATCAACAGCTGCTCTGAAGGCATTATCTTTTCTGCTAAAAGCTGCAATAATCACCCAACTAAATAAAAAGGCTATCCTTAACCTTTCTATGCTCCACAGTCAGATCTATCGATTGCATTTATTGGTGTCTTTGAGGTTCTGGAAACTGTTATCATCACCAAATTTTGAACTCAGCTTTTACCTCAGAACTTGTTTGAACCCCTTCCTATTGTGCTGAGTTTGTTCCGTACAACGCAGTCAACAGTATTGTGTATGTGCAATGTTCTTTCCTTTCTCATTGTCAATCTCTTGGACTTTTGGTCATCGTCCTTTCTCCCTCTTCAATTTCTACATGGTTCTGATTCAAAACAGTGAAATAATCTCAAGGAATAGATTGAGTGAATGCACACTTTTACCCAGAGTAGAGGAATCAAGAACCAGAGGGCGTAGGTTGAAGGTGAGAGAGGAACGATTTAATAGTAAACTGAGGGGCAATTTTTTTTCACACAGAGGATAGTGGGTATAAGGAACGAGCTACCAGAGGAGGTAGTTGAGGCAGGTGCTATACAACAATTAAAAGACATTTCAAGAGGTAAAAAGACTGGAAAGGTTTAGAGGGATATGGGCCAAACGTGGACAGATGGAACTCGTGTAGATAGGGAAGATGACCAAGAGCCCTTGAGGTAGATTTTTAAGAATATCAAAGTTTGTAAAAGTTTCATTTTTTTCTTCATTGTTAAATAAATAGGGAGCAATTATGCCTTTATCCTGTGCCTTGGTCCATAGAAATCTCTACCACTTCCCAATTGGACATGGTGGATATAGCATCAATACTTTAATGGGGTGGATTTTGTCCATGGCTGTTTCGGGGCTTCAGAATCTCTCCCTGTACATTTAGAAAAAAATGACTTTGTGGTTCTATTTAATGAGGCGGAAAACAAAATCACTCCTGTAAACATAAGGGTACATTATTAGTATCACAAAATTGTTGAATTTGTCTTAATTAGGCCATTGCATTGGTTTCTAAATCCCCAAAGCCACGTTGATATTTATAAATTCTGCCAGTTCATTAAAATCTGGCACACCACAGGTCTTCATTCTGTTATATTGCTGCCTTGTTTTATTGATATCATATCAATATAACTTTTTTTTGCTGTTCACACAATAATAAACAATGAGCATCGGGATTAAAGTTTGATCTAATTGAAGTATTAGAAATGATCAGCGAGTTGAGCGTGGGGCACGGTGGCACAGCAGTAGATTTGCTGCCTTATGACGCCAGAGACCCGGCTTCGTTCCTGACTGCAGATGCTGTTTGTACGGAGTTTGCACGTCCTTCCTGTTGCGCATGGGATTTCTCCCGACTATCTGGTTTCCTCCCACGTCCTAAAGACTTCCAGGTTTGTAGGTTAATGGCTTCTGTAATTGTCCCCAGTGTGAAGAGTAGAATTAGTGCGCTGATGGTCGCTGGTCAGCGTGGAGGGTCTGTTTCAGCACTGTATATCTTAAAGCAAGTTAATAAAGTGAAATTAGTTCCCAATAAGGAATATAAAACAATGGATCATAACCAATCAAAGCTAAATAGTTCAAGAAGGACTTCTCTGCATCAACATTTCTTGGTCGAAATCAGAACGCTTTTCCTCAAAAAGCTGCTGAATGCAAATAAACTAAAGATCCTAAATGGAAATTCCAAACAAAACCATGGTGAGAAAATAGAGTTCAGATACAGATCGGGCTCGAATGATTTCTTTTTCCGCTCCTGTGGTCATCCTGGATTTGATCTCAAGGTCGCACCAAGTTTGTTGAATGCTTGACACAGCAGCAGGAACACTATTATATTTTGGTGTTCAAGGCACAGATTAAAATAAACCACTGGACCTCCTACTTCAGTTTAGTTTATTGTCACGTGTACCGAGGTGCAGTAAAAAGCTTTTATTGCGTGCTAACCAACCAGCAGAAAGACAATACATGATTACAAGTGAGCCGTTAACAGTGCACAGACACATGATAAGGGAATAATGTTTAGTGCAAGATAAAGCCAGTAAATCAAAGATAGTCCGAGGGTCACCAATGAGGTAGATAGTAGTTCAGGACTTCTCTCTGGTTGTGGTAGGATAGTTCAGTTGCCTGATAACAGCTGGGAAGAAACTATCCCTGAATCTGGAGGTGTGCGTTTTCGCACTTCTATATCTTTTGCCCGATGGGAGAGGGGAGAAGAGAGTGTGGCTAGGGTGAGACTCGTCCTTGAATATGCTGACCTTGCCGATGCAGCGTGAGGTACAAATGGAATCAATGGTTGGTTTGTGCGATGCGTGCACAATTTACTGCAATTTCGTGTGGTCTTGGATGGAGCTGTTCCATTGGCACCTTGCAGTTCAGTATGGCGTCTGTTTCATAAAATCTGCTGAATATGGTAGTTTATTGTAGTGTCCTGCAGGTTATCATACCGACCACGGATAAACTCTGTTTTGAAGATAGTTCTTAAACTTTCATTGGCACGAACTTCTGAAGCTATTAAGACTAAATAACTGAGATTCGCAGATTAAACCAACTGAGATCTTTCCACATTTGTTGTCCCTTCATGGCCTGTTAGCACGCCTTTGGCAGATACGGTAGAAGATCTACAGTTCAAATTCCTTGGGATTGTGCAGCTTTTGAACCATGGATGTATATGGATTGCCTTTACCAATATTTGTCACTCTAATAGTGTTTATTGTATGATTTTTTAATTTATTGCCTTAAAGGAATGCATGGGGTGCAATAGTACAGGGAAACCTGCCACCCTTTTTGGAAGGAATCCTGAATGTTCAGATGTTTTCAGACTATGCATTTGTTCTGGAGATCGTCCACAAACAACAATTAGAAGTAAGATCCATAGGTGAAGACAGCTGAGGAAAAAAAACCTAACCAGTTTATACAGGATGCTTCGCTTGATTCTGCTCTACCTTCACGGTTATGTAGAACATAGAACATTATAACACAGAAACAGCCCCTTTGGCCCTCAGTACGTGTGCAATCCATATCCCTCCAATCCCTGCATATCCATATGCCTATCTAAAATTCTTCTAAGAGCCACAATCATATTTGCTTCCACCAGATGAAAGTACAGTAAAAACACAGAAATTAGCCTTTCGACCCTTTTCTCGGTCTGTTATTCAATACGATCATGACTAATAATTTACTGCAGTGCCATCTTCCTGCTCTGCCCCATTCATCTTGATCCCCAATATATGCAGAATTCAATCAATTTTTCCATCGAATATTTTCACTGAGCCCACACAGGACTCGAGGGTAGAGAATTCCAAAGATTCACTGTCCTCTGAATGGAGGTATTTCGTCTCAGTCCCGAATGGCACATGAGTTCTGGGTACTGAACCAAAGAGAAGCAGTTGTGTCTATAAGAACATTAAACCTAAAGTATACTGTGATCTGCTGCAACTACAGAATAAATTCAAATAAGAACAGTCATTGCTCAACATTATGTTGAGGACAAAGCCAAAGCAATGTTGAATTAAGAGTCTGAATTCATACAAAGGCTTGTGCTTTTTTTTCCCAATTAATGGCACTTTGTATTGGTTTTTCTAATCTACAATGAGCTGAGATGTACAAAGCAAGCATAGGCTATGCAACCTAGTTCATTGTAGAGCTGCAGCCTCACAGTTTCAGTGATCTGGGTTTGATTCTGACCTTGGGTGCTGTCTGTTGAGGTGGCATTTTCTTGAGTACATCAGTTCCCCTTAGGTGTTCCAGTTTCCTTCCACATCTCGAGGGTGGACTGGTAGGTTAATTGGCTACTGTACTTGTAACACCCCCACCGCCTTTACATGGGTTGGTAGCAAAACGAATTGCAGGAGAAATTGATGGATATATTTGAAATAATTTGTGGCAGAAGTACGGGGAAATTGGGAGAGGGGGAATGGCACAGGTGGGATTGCTCTCCTGGGTGCTGGCATGGGCTTGATGGAACGAGTGTCCTCCTTCCATGCCAATGTTCATTAAATGAGTCTTCGTTTACCCAAGCACAAAACAAACAGCTTGTGCTACTTGCCGAGTGCCTTGTGAAGATGAGAACGATCACGTAGTAAGCACTGGACCCTTTTCACGCAAGATCATTAGCATTTTATTAAGTTGATAGTTGTTGTGCCACACAAGATAAACCATATGTCTGAAAGTTATGTAGAACACAGGAGGAAAGAGACCAAGATGGTAACAGGGGTAATGATATACAGTGCTGCATACTCCAGGAATCATTACAAACTGTTCTTTGCCATTAACATTTATGCTCATTAGTTTGTACACAAAAAAAGTGCCGGCTAATTTGCCTGGTTGATTTCTTTGGAAAGAATCTTTGATCAATGATTTGCTTGTGCTAATGTTTCAGCGGAGTATTGATTCTGCCAGAGCTTTGTTCGCTGTGGGCTCAGAACACATTTGATTAACGTTCAATTGACTTTGTACGCATTGAAACCAGGAACCATTTCGCACTGATTTGTTCCTTTTTGAAGCCAGTCCGACATGTTCTTTTGTTTATGCATGTACGCTGCCGCCCATATAGTTAGCAGTGTGTGGTTCCAAATCTGTTTGATTCACTGCACTTCAACCCACATGGACTCTTAATCCCTGAACTGTGATGCAAAGCAAGATAGGTGGTGAAATGTGGACTGGATTTTTCAAATCCACTTTCTCTCTTTGTTCTCTTATTCCTTGCACAAAACCCGCTGGAACTTGTTATCAACTTAATACTAAACCAACCTACCTGGAATCTTGAGAGGAATAACACGGCGTTTACATTTATATTGAGGGGTTTTATTTAAGTTAAAACGTATTCAGTGTATGAGCTGCAATTAACGTGAAATATATTTTTAATAACACAATTACTAAAGGCAGGTAATGTTCAGTGGAACCATTGGCCAGAAATGGACAATACTTTAGGAAGAGAAGCAATTAGGGTTGAATACCAGAGACGGTTTCCATCATCATCCTTACATTCTTTATGATCAGAAAATGTCGGGGAGAAATTTGATACCATTTTTGATGTGACCAGTTTCCAGGCCAATCTTTCACATCAGATCCACTGTCAGGTTTTGTTCATTTGACACCAGCAACTTCCCGTGAAACATATTAAACCCCGAGTATAACCATTAGCACCTCAACTCCTTTTTAGGATCCTATTTTCATTTTAAAAAGAAACTGGGTTCAGAATGATTGGGTGACTTGGGTCTGTAGAAACTAACAGAACGTCTTGAGAGGAATTATGGATCCCACCATTTACAAATTTGAAGGACGCCGTATTTAATCTTCAGTGCCTGAGGGAATTTGGGCATTGTACTTGTGAACTGTGACCCTCCCAATGCCCAACTTGAAAAGCAGAAAATGTCAGAAATACTCAGCAGGTCATACAGCATCTGCAGTGTAAGAAATGGATGACACTGGGGTCTCAAATACTATTTCTGAAATTTTACTCCTGCTTCTTTCTCCATTGACACTACCTGACCTGCTGTGAATTTTCTGCATTTAGGATTTCCAGCATCTGCGATATTTTGTGCAAAGCGACTGGGAATGCCTTCTTCTTTATGAAGGATCTTTCCAAGGAATGTTCATTAGTCATTAAAAACAGAGGTCCAGTAATCCTATACACATATATATTTGCACTTATTTTATGAACCCTTTTCTTGTAAGAAATTTATTTTGGCATTTTGCGAGAGAGGTTTGTGAGTTAATGCCAGATAATTATCAAGCTATTCCTCTTTGGTGATATCACAAGAGATTGATTGAGTTTCATTCAAAATCTGTGATCACTTCCACTAGAGGTTATTGAATGACAATCCACCATCCAACGTCATGATCTTCCAAAGTCAAGACCTTAATATGAAAGGTTAGGGACAGTAGACACATGGAAAGAGAAAGTGACGCACACTCCAGACTCCAAAGTGTTATAGTTCTTTGTCTTCACTGGGTCCGAATCCTAGAACTCCCACCCTCCAACTGCGCAGTGGAAGATTTTTCATCAAAATTGCTGCAATTGTTCGAGAGGGTGGTCACCTCCATCTCCTCAAGGTCACTTGAAGATGGGCCGCAGATGCTGGCTTTGACAATGACGACAATGCTTGCTCTTTTCCCAGTGTATGACACATCCATCTGTCACCCAACTATTGCAAATGATGCCCAACAACATCTTTACCTGACAGTTACATACATCGAGATTCTACAATGTGCTTTTTATGAGTTAGAAATTGAGCATGTTTTGTACATTTCAACAGACGTGCAGTCCAACGTAACAGAGCTTCGGTGTTAATAAAGATCCTGTTAATGGCCATTGTTCTGTTTTGTTTCAGGGCGAACTGGTAACATTTTATTACTACTGGAAGAAAACCCCAGAGGCAGCCAGCTCCCGAGCTCACCGTAGACATCGCAGGCAGGCTGTATTCCGAAGAATTAAAACCCGCACTGCAACAACTCCAGTGAACCCAACTCGACCACCATCTGGTGAATTCTGTAAGTTCCAATCAGGTTGATTACAATTTTTAAGAAATAATTCACAAGGGACCAGGCAATTTATGTTTAGCAAGTCATGCAAACCATTTTAATCAGTTGTCATAGATTGGCAAAGAATCGGTATATTAGGTTTGAAATTTGTATGAAACTTTAAGCTGGAGACACAATATAACTAAAATCTATCTCTATTTTTACAAGTAAATTATTATTAAGCTCCAGGTAACTGTCTGAATGGTTGATTCAGCTTTCTGTACAGTTAAACAATACAATACAATACAATATATCTTTATTGTCATTGTACCCAGGGGTACAACGAGATTGGGAATGCGCCTCCCATACGATGCAATAATTTAGGTAATTTAGACAGCAGCAACCCAACAAAACGAAACAGTTGTAACAGTTTTGGACAGGGTAAAGTGCAAGTTGATCTATGCGTTGTGGCCATCCGGCTCAGCAGGACCGGTTCATAGCAGCTATGGCCCTGGGGATGAAGCTGTTCCTGAGTCTGGAGGTGCGGGCATAGAAGGCCTTGTATCGTCTGCCCGATGGAAGGAGTTCGAACAGACTGTTGCAGGGGTGTGAAGAGTCTTTGTGGATGCTGGTGGCTTTTCTGAGGCATCGTGTGTTGTAGATGCCCTCCAAGTCTGGTAGCTGTGTTCCGATGGCCCTCTGAGCTCTATGGACTACCCGCTGTAGAGCTTTCCTTTCTGCCTCCGTGCAGCTGAGGTACCACACAGGGATGCCATGCGTTAGGATGCTCTCTATGGTGCAGCGGTAGAAGGTCGTCAGCAGCTGTTGGGGTAGACCAGACTTTTTCAGTGTTCTTAAGTAGAACAGTCTTTGTTGTGCCTTCTTGACCAGCGCAGCAGTGTTATTGGACCATGTTAGGTCCTCCGAAATGTGAGTGCCCAGAAACTTGAAGCTGGACACTCTCTCCACACTGACCCCGTTGATAGAGATCGGGGCATATTCCCCGTTATGTGACCTACGGAAGTTGATGATCAGCTCCTTGGTCTTGGTGGTATTTAGGGACAGGTTGTTATCCGAGCACCAGTCCGCCAGGTTCTGCACCTCCGCTCTATAGTTTGTTTCATCCCCGTTGGTGATCAGCCCGATCACCGTTGTGTCATCTGCAAACTTGACAATGGTGTTGGTGTCAAATGCAGGAACACAGTCGTGTGTGAAGAGGGAGTAGAGCATGGGGCTCAGAACACAGCCCTGTGGTGTGCCGGTACTCAGGGTGATAGTGGAGGACAGGTGCGGGCCCATTCTCACTGCCTGCGGTCGTTCCAGCAGGAAGTCCAGGATCCAGTCACATAATGACGAGCTAAGGCCTAGCTGGTGGAGTTTGGTGAAGAGCTTGGTGGGGATGACCGTGTTGAAGGCGGAGCTATAGTCTATGAATAGCATCCTCACGTACGTGCCCTGTCTCTCTAGGTGAGTCAGGACAGTGTGAAGAGCCAGAGAGATGGCGTCCTCTGTGGATCTGTTTGCCCTGTATGCAAATTGATGTGGGTCCAGTGAGTCAGGGATGCTGGATTTGATGTGTGAGAGGACCAGCCTCTCAAAGCACTTCATGACTATCGGCGTTAGGGCAACCGGGCGGTAGTCGTTCAGGTTGGAGATCTTTGCTTTTTTCGGCACCGGAACTATGATAGCCGACTTCAGGCACTTGGGGACCGTCGCCAGAGATAATGACAGGTTAAAGATCCTGGTGAATACCTCAGCCAGCTGTTCAGCACAGTCCTTCAGTACCCTTCCTTGAACTCCATCCGGTCCTGCAGCCTTGCGTGGGTTGACCCTTTGCAGAGCGCGTTGTACCTCCTGTGTGCTCAGTTGCAAGACCTGTCCCACCGCCTCGGCTGGGGTTCTTTTACTCAAGGTGGTTTTGCCAGTTTCAAAGCGGGCGAAGAAGGTGTTAAGCTCGTTGGTCAGTGCCATATCGCTGTGGGGGCAGGCAGGGCTGCTCTTGTACATTCCTCGGTCCATTAAGAAAGTGGTTGTAATTGAATCTTCATCAGTACAAAACATACTGAAATATGAGAGGAGGTGCATATTTTAGAGAATTTAGCCAGGCAAGTGGTTGGAGTGTTTATGGGGAGAGAATTTTGGAGACTGTGAGCATAACTCGTAAATTTCAAGTAATTATGGAAAGGAATCGGGGTGGAGTGGAAATAGGAGGCCTGAGCAAGGAAGGCAGATTATGAATATTAAAAAAACAAACCTGGCAAAAGTACATTGGGGACAGTTATTTGCAGGTAAGTCACAAATGGGAGCAATTGCTCAGGTGTGTTTAAATGCCTCCTTAATGCAGGTATAAGAGAGCTCTCAGCACCCAGTCTTTCCTCCAGTCTTTCTATCACCTTTGGAAACTTTTATTGCTGTTTATCAACATGAGGACCAAAGTTGTGCCAATGAAAGTCAAAGAAGTCATTATGAGACTGAGAAACAAGAATAAAACCGTTAGAGACATCAGCCAAACCTTAGGCTTACCAAAATCAACTGTTTGGAACATCATTAAGAAGAATATACCGATTTTTAGAGTACAGAGTTATTATATCAGTGATGGCAAGAGCAAAGTATGGAGGAGAGAAGGAACTGCCCAAGATCCAAAGCATACCTCCTCAGTGGTGGGGGTGTTATGCCTGGACATGTATGGCTGCTGAAGTTACTGGCTCACTTATCATTGATGATACAACTGCTGATGGCAGTAGCATAATGAATTCTGAAGGGTATGGACACATCCTATCTGCTCAAGTTCAAATGCCTCAAAACTCATTGGCCGGCGGTTCATTCTACGGCAAGACAATGATCCCAAACATACTGCTAAAGCAACAAAGGAGTTTTTCAAAGCTAAAAAATGGTCAATTCTTGAGTGGCCAAGTCAATCACCCGATCTAAACCCACATGAGCATGCCTTTTATATGCTGAAGAGAAAACGGAAGGGGACGAGCCCCCAAAACAAGCATAAGTTAAAGATGGCTGCAATACAGGCCTGGCAGAGCATCACCAGAGAAGACACCCAGCAACTGGTGATGTCCATGAATCGCAGACATCAAGCAGTTCTTTGCATGCAAAGGATATGCAACAAAATACTAAACATGACTACTTTCATTTGCATGAGATTGCTGTGTCCCAAACATTGGTTCCCAGAAATGGGGGCACTATGTATAAACATTACGGTCATTTCTACATGATGAAACCAAAATGTATAAAAATGGCCTTTATTAAAATCTGACAATGTGTAATTTAACCGAATGTGATTTTTTCCATTCCAAATCTCAAATTGTGGAGTACAGAGGCAAATAAATAAATGATAGGTCTTTGTCCCAAACATTATGGCGGGAACTGTATGATTAGAATTCAGGGCCATTGTGTTCCCTTGAGGGTGCAGAGTAAGGACAGCTAGTCTAGGGAAAAGGGCACGAAGTGCTGGAGTAACTCAGCGGGTCAGGCAACATCTCTGGAGAAAAGGAATGGGTATCTTATCGGGTCGGAGACCCTTCGTCAGATTAGGGAATCCTGGGTGACCAGAGATATCAAGGGTTGGATAAAGAAATAAAATAAATTGTACAGCAGGTAGAAAGAATGGAAAATGGGACAGACACAACAGGAGTGGAGCAATGAGATCAGGTTAGCAAAGAGTGGGCACGAAATATCACCGTTTACATTGATTAAGGGAAAAAAAGCAATGCTTTTTTTTTGAGGGCAGGGTGGATAGCCAGAGAAATATGGTACATTTGCAACAAAGCAACTGTGCGTGAAAGGATGTAGGTAAGGTCTTAAATTAATACCTCATCTGTATTCATGAAAGAATGCAGGGCGACAAAGGTTAGATTAGGGAGCAAAAAACAATGTGCTAGAGAAACACAGCAGGCCAGGCAGCACCTGTGGAGGGAAAATGACAAACACTGTTTCGGGTCAAGACCCTTTTTCAGTCAGTGAGAGGGGAAAGATTCAAGAGGAACCTGAAGAGCAACTTATTCATACAGAGGATGGAGAGTATATAGAACGAGCTGCCAATGGAGGTGGCTGAGGCAGGTACTATAACAACATTTAACAAACATTTGGACAGGTACATTTGGATAGGAAAGGTTTAGAGGCATATATGGCCCAAACACAGGCTGGTGGGACCAGTGCAGATGGGGCATCTTGGTTGGTATAGGCAAGTTGGGCAGAATGTCCTGCTGCATGACTCTGTAACAAGAAGTGTCTGGACTGATACTTGAATCTCCATGGCAAAGAAGGCCACAAGCCAAGAACTGGCGAGTGGGATTTCTGCCGATGGCATTTGATGGTCTGCACGAACATTGAGGGCCGAAGGGCCTTTATGCTGTATGATCATGACTTGGGTAAAACCTTAAGTATACATTCCAAGTAAATTCAGGCATAGAAGCAAATGAGATGTTCACTGTTTTAAACTGGATTTGTCTAACAAACATAATACCTACTAACAGCAATGAAAATCAAATGCACAGATAATATTGGCACCTTTCAGTGATTGATAATGTTGCTATTTATACCTCAATTAACAGAAGCATTTGTTCTGCACTTATTAATTAGTGCTGTGTGAAAGCAATTGAATGGTCACAGTCCTTGCAAAAACCTGTCTCTTATGTTGTTGCTTTCAAACTTCTAAAAATACATTTTAATAACTGCTTAAAGAAATTGATAATTTTTTTCAGATGATGTGTTATTACAGCAGTGGCTGCTGGAAGCATGAAATATGTGTTTTAATACTTGCCAATGGCGGTCTTTGTTCCTTTTCACGATCATTTAGCAATTTGCGGGAGGCATCTGCAGATAAAACTGAACAACATGCAGAAGTTGTCACTTATAAGAATGGCATTCTTTGGAGTGCCTCCTGTAAGTCTGCCGGGTTATTCTTCTGGCACAATTTTTGTGCTCTAGCAGCCTCTGAAACATTGAAATCAGTAATTATATCTGGGCATGTACATGTTCCATTGTTAGTATTTGTGTATGCAGGATAGCACAGTACTCTTCAGTCTTATTACCAGGCCAACGGATAAGCAGTGTAGACATGTCGCCACTGATCAGTTTAAAAGAAAAACATAACGTGAATCTCAGATTCTCCTGGGACAATGTGATGGCTTGCTGCTTTATGTTGGAGTTGAAGCAACAAACAGCACTAGGCACCATCTTGGAGACACAAGGAACTGCATATGCTGGAATCTTGAGCAAAACACAAAGTGCCAGAGTAACTCAGCGTCTCAGTCCGCATCTGTGGAGTGAAGGGATGGATGACATTTCGAGTTGGTCTGAAGATGGAGACTGACCTGAATCATCTCCATTTCCTCCACAGATGCTGCCTGACCCGCTGAGTTGCTCCAGCACTTTATGTTTTACTCAGGGCACCACCTTGGAATAGTTTTGTCAAAGATTGCAGCATGTGTATCGGACCAGGCATTTCTGATTGGATATTCCCATCAATTGCAGCACCCTGAATGCAATGAATAAATCCTAACTAACCAAGAACATGTCAAAAAACTAACGTGCTAATTTATGGTTTAATTAAAGCGTAATGTTCAATATGTAATTAGAAAAAATTAGTGTTACTTATGTCTAGAAATGTAACGAAGACCACAATTTTAAACTTTAGACTTTAGATATACAGGGTAGAAATAGGCCCTTCAGCCCACTGAGTCTGTGCTGACCAGCAATCACCCCATACACTAGCACTATCCTACACACTAGGGACAATTTACCGAGTTTGTTGGTTAATTGACTTCGTTGTCAACCTGTACGTCCTTGGAGTGTGGGAGGAAACCGGAGCACCCTGAGGAATCCCATGCGGTCACAGGCATTGCGTAGAAACTTGGTACAGACAGCACCTGCGGTCAGAATCAAACCCTGGTCTCTGGTGCTGTAAGGCAGTAACTCCTCCACATTGCCGTCCCTAAATAATTTTTATTTTAGTTAAAAAAAAATTTTTTGCATGTGCGTTTATTTTGTTGATGGAGTTTTAGCACTCATTTGTAGAAATTTCTTCAATTCTTCCTTGATCATGGCAAGACTATAGCAAGGACATTTGTTTCGTATTAAATTACCCTGAAACGATGGGGGAAGATCTTCTCGAATCAATGTATTTCTTGTGGTTTCAGTGCTCCCACATTAGCTCACTAATTAGATTTTCCAGGATATTGATTCAGTGATCGTGACAGAAGAAGGCAGCTCCAGTCGATGTGTGACTCAGTGTTGCTGCCATTCCTGTGTCATCGCTGCGGTTGTTACAGGGAAGAGAGCTGCTGTTGAAGTAGTTCAGTTTAGTTTATTATTGTCAGGTGTATCGAGGTACAGTGAAAAGCTTTTGTTTGCATGCTATCCAGTCAAAAAAAAAGACTACATGATTACAATCAAGCCATCCACAGAGCACAGATAAAGGATGCAACATTTGGTGCAAGTTATAACATTGAAGTCCGATTAAACATGGTTTAATGGTTTGAAATGATGTAGGAGGTCAGGACCGCACTCTAGCTGATGAGAAGACCGGGAGCTGGGAAGGAACTGTTCTGGAAGTAACACTGGTGTCTTGTTGTACTCCATTCTTTTCATTGTGACCCACAAACCACAATAATGGTGGGGATAGTCGTTAAGCCGGGGGGAAAGGGCACATAACAAGGCATCTGATCGCTGGACATGAAGCCAAGATAAGACCCAAAGTGCTGGAGTAACTCAGCGGGTCAGGCAGCATCTCTGAAGAACATGGATAGGTGACGACTCGGGTCGGAACCCTTCTTCACTGATTGCCGGGGTGGGGAAAGAAAGCTGGAAGGGAGGAGGGTCAGGACAAAGCCTGGCAGGGAATCGGTTGATCCAGGGGAGGGGAGTTTTGATAGGCAGATGGTGGACAAAGGCCAGAGCTAAAAAGATAGGTGCGTGACAAAAGTGTTGTGAATTGTGAAGCTAGAGGAAGGGATGTAGGGGGAAGGGAGAAATAGGTGTGTATCCAGGTAGGAGACAGATAGGGGTTGGGGAGAGGGAAGGGGTGGGGGGTGGGTTATGTTGTTACCAAGACAGCTTATTGCAGATCCTGGTCACCCTTGGTTATCTTCCCACCCCCACCCCATCCCACCAAAGTGAAATTTGACTACAATGCACCCATATGGTTGGTGGTTAACTGTTCAATGAAAAAGCAAGTGAGTTGCTGAGTCCAATGCAAATTTGAGTTGTGGATCAATGCTGCTGTTTTGATATCCAGTTCCCATGGGTAGCATCCTGAAACAATAACATTGTTTCTTTCACACCATATGCTGCTTGATATGTCAGCCGTTTCCAGCATTTTCTGTTTTCTTTCCAGGTTCTTTAAAAGTGTATTTTTTAATAAATCTAAATCTGCATCTATATCTTGGGAGGAATTGTCTAAATTTCTCCCAAGTTCTTGTATCCAGTTTGCCTACAGGTGCTAAATTGCTACTTCAATATTATTCATAATTATAAAAATTGTGAACTATCTGTGAAACCACTTGAAAGGTTACGTGCTCGGGTTTCCATTCAATTTGTACGGCAATGACCACTTTACATGTAGTGATGTTCAAAACAGATAACAGAAGAGTAATAGTGATTTTTAAAAAAAAATTGTGGGTGCAGATGAAATTAAAGACCAGAAATGTGCCATGTTTACAGTTGACAGATTTTTTAATTTCTGTAATAAAATACAATGGCTCTGCTCTTCGAGAAGTAAAATGATCAGCTCTGGGGTCTGCGTGGTATATAAAAAGAAAATGAATACATTTCTTTTGACAGTCTCCCCACCAGACACTGACGTTTAATATAAAACTAGACGTTCAATAATTGAAAGACGTTGCACATGATTGTCATTTCAAGGTGGATTTTTACCCAAAGTTTCTCTTTTATACGTCAGAAATAGTCTGGGACAGGAGGATCGGAGCAGAGATAAAACTATATACTGTTATTTGTGGGAAATCTTCTATAACTTATGTTAATAAAGTTGTAACCTCTCCATTGCAAATAAATTAAAGGGTATAAAACATTTATGTGCGGAAATATATTTTAAACAAATGAATAAAAGTGCAGCTTTAGTGAAGGAAATTCTCTGTGGCATAATAAAATCCCGTAGCCTAGTTGTAAATTATGTCAGAAGACAATTCACTATTGTGACAATTCATCTTTACAGCTTTTTAGAAAATGTGTAATAAATATATAGGAAATGCTTGGGCTTTAGATAATGTATAGTTATACTGGCTAATGTTAACCGGGTGAGTAAGATAAATTGTATGCACCAACTTACACTATCTCCCTCGCTGAAAATACTGATTTTTATCATTCTTTTTCACAGTGGATCTCAGCTCAGCCAGTGAGGATGACTTTGACAGTGAGGACAGTGAACAGGAATTGAAAGGCTACGCCTGCCGCCATTGTTTTACCACCAGTAGGTGTTCTTATAATTCATATTCAATGAAGGAATGAGATACGTTTGGCTGGTTATTTTGAAATGGCATTATATGTAAATTGTGTTGAAAAGTATTTAACCGCAGGTCACTTCCAAGGTTTTCATCAATATGTGCATATTGTATGTAGCATGTGTGCCGAAGGGCCCTGTTACTGTGCAACACTGTTCTGTGTTCCTGTGCTGCACGGTTCTGTGTACCCGTGATCATATCTGCGCATGTACATGTTTATTACCTTGTTTTACCCTGAAGCCTTTCATACAGTTGGATAGTGGCACAGATGCACGGGGTGGGAGATGTGGAAATGTATTGAGTTCTTGACAACCTTGCTCTTGTGATTAGCTTGCTTAGAAGCCAATCACAGCCCTTCTTTCTTTCATCTCATCAGTTTCAATACAGTACGCACTGTAGTGTCGGCCACAAACTTGTCATCTTGTCACGAGTATTTAGGATGAGGTACTCTGCAGTGATGTTATGTTGGCTGACATCTGCCTCATGTTTGCACAGTAAAATGGCGAGGGGAAATGCTTTTCCTTGAAAACGCAGGTATAAATGAATGTAAATAGCAGTTAAGTCTTTAAAGATGAAGTTACCTATTTCTGTAATTCATTTGTGGAAATTCTCCTTTTTGAAATGTGATGACCTAATTCAGGTTTTCTTCAAACTCAACGTTCCTATACGTACACGGTGGCACGTAATGGCAGGAACATTGTAAGGGGCGAACTTAAATTTGTAAAAGAAAAATTGAAAAAGCTGTATTTTGTCACCACTCCATCTATCTTGAGCCATTTTGTAATTACAAGCATTGTAAGGGATATAAGAGAAGACAAGTGTATGGAGTGGATGACAGATCAACCATGGGCTTGTGACGGAGCAAACTGTATCCAAATATTCTGATTGTGTCACTGTATTCGACCTTAAAGAAGCACACAAAGATTCTGCAGGAAACATCTCCCCTTTGATTTTCTTCCATTTTTATCTGCCCTCAACTCAGTACTACTAATATCACAGTTGAGAACAGTACATTTAAGAGAAGTGTGGTTGATAATCAAAATTCTGTGTCTTGTCTTTTCAAGACTTTTAAGCATAATTTGCTACATTTGGAGACACAAGAAACTGCAATTGCCAGAACAGTGAGCAAAAAAATAAAAAGCTGGAGGAACTCGGCAGGACAGGCAGCATCCCTGGAGGCAATGGACAGATGATGTTTTGGGCTCTTTTTGTCTCAAGAAGATCCAGCTTGACACAAAAGGATATCCACAGATGCTGACTGACTCGCTGAGTTCCTCCAGCACTTTGTTTTTTTGCTCATGATTGGAATTTGTCTGATTCGTGCAGGTTTCTTGCCAATCTTGACGTAAGCATTGGAATTTTATATTTCAATAGAGTTTTTATTAAAACTAGTGCACTATTTCTGTTTTGTTTTTTTAAAACACAGCATCCAAAGACTGGCATCACGGTGGAAGGGACAACATATTATTGTGCACAGAGTGTCGGATTCATTTCAAGAAATACGCGGAGCTGCCACCCATCGAGAAACCAGTGGATCCCCCGCCATTTATGTTTAAACCAGTTAAAGAAGAGGAAGATGGGCTCAGTGGAAAACATAGCATGAGGACCAGAAGGAGTAGGGGCTCGGTATGAGAGTCGTTCTTTCTTTCATTTTCGCTTCATAAAATATGAAATTTAGGCACGTTCAAAGTGATGTGGATGTGGTGAATGGTTCGCCGTTATTTTCTGAAAGCTCGTCATGCATTTTAGCAGCAACGTGCATCCTAATTTATTGCTGCATCAAATACGATCATGTGATGCAAAGTGGCATCGAGCCACATGCATTATATCGCGTAAAGCAATTCACATCGTGCTTTAATGCATTCCGGCTCCGTGACACCAAACTGTTTTGATTTAGTGTTGTCATTTTGTTCATGCAGCAGACATGAAATGTTCTCTGTTGGGTATTCCATATTTCAAATTTATATGATGCCATTGCCATTGAGTATGAAAACCAATTCATTAAAATATAAAGGTGGTGTTCGGTTTTGCAGCAAACGAAGCACTCCTTCTCCTGGCTGCAGCTAATAAAGAAATGGAAACTTGAGACGCATACAGAAATATTCCCCAGTGTGAGATTGTGTAGGTGGGGGGCTTCAAAACCATCTCAGTTCTAACCCGCACATTTTTGATAAATCTCCCCAACCAAAAGATCACTTTTTCTCACAAAATATGCATTTGCTGTCGTGGGTCGATCTAAAACAATGAGCGATAAACAGTAGGAGTAGACCAAGTGTTCAGATCACAGGGCTGGTTTTAGAGAAGTAATTCTGCAATTCGTTTCTATGCCAGTCTCAAAATTAGCATGGACTTTTTCTTTTATAAAAAGTAGGAATGTCACAAGTGGAGTCTCAACTGGCAACATTTACCAGTAATTAACTAGAAAATATTAATTGGAATCTTCACATTGTGATTAAAGCGCATTTGAATTATTTATCACCCCAATCCATCTGGGTCTAATAATAATTTTATTGTTAATTAGATGTCTTCACTGCGCAGTGGCCGTAAAAAGCAGACGGCCAGCCCCGACGGTAGAACCTCACCTATCAATGAAGACATCAGGTCCAGCGGCCGTAACTCTCCCAGCGCTGCTAGCACATCCAGTAATGATAGCAAAGCTGACTCTATGAAAAAATCCAGCAAGGTAATGTTCGGATAATCATTGTAAGCAATTACATGCTGCATTGTCATGCCTATTGAAAAGGGCCTTTTTTGAGGTTAGGGTGAGGTAGAGGTCAGACTTAGCACTACGCACGTTCTGAGACGTGGCAGAAAATAAACCTTTCCCTTAAATTATTTTAAAAGGCAAATTTAAAATGAGTCTGTTAAAACTCGAGATGAGGCTGGAATTTTGTTTAGAGACACAGCATGGTAACGGAGGGAAAAGAAGACACAAAGTGCTGGTGTAACTCAACGGGTCAGGCAGCACCTCTGGAGAAAGTGGATGGATTACCCTTCTTCAGACTGGTTGTGGGGGGTTGGGGAAAGAAGAGAGGAGGGGCAGGACAAAGCGGCAGGTAACAGAGGCCCACTGAGTTCATGGCCACAGTCGACCACCAGTTCACACTAGTTATCCCCTTTCTCATCCACTCCCTACACACTAAAGGTCAGTTAACTTGCGGATCTTTGGGATGTGGGAGTACCTGGAGGAAACCCACGCAGTCACGGGGAGAATATGCAAACGTCACACTGAGGTTAGGAACAAGCCTGGGTCTCTGATGCTGCAGGGCAGCAGCTCTACCCGCTGCGTCATTGTGTGGCGGCTCAATTTGTTGGTTCCGGTTTTCCAAAATAAATTGTTGTGACTGATAACATCACAATTCATGAATGTTACCACAGTATCAATATTATTGCATTTCACATGCTGTGGGTTTATTTTCTCTTTCCATATTTATATTGTTTGATTTTTTTGATCGAAGGCTACGAATTCTATTTCATACTTTTGTGGTAAAGAAGAGGTTAAGGTACAGTTAGTCGTCAAGCAATGAATAATTGCACTCATGTTCAACATTTATGTTGACAGATTGTGAAGGGGGGGGGGGGGGGGAATGGGCCTGTAATGGTTTATCACATTCTGATCAGTTCTGGCACATTCTTCGGTGAAAATGTTAATTAAATTTCAACCCTCTCTTTTCAATAAAAAAATTAAAGAAAGAGCAGGGTTAGGCCTCAAACATGTTCATTAAGTACTCTGATGGCTGTTCCTGCATCCCATCCAATTAATATCTAAACATCAACAGCACAAATTTAAACATCTAGACCACAATCCTCTGAGCAAATAAATTACGACCAGTCTCACTTCTTAAAAATCAACGCCTCTTCTCCAAAACTAGATTTACTAGGGAGAGGAAACAATTTATTTGTATCCACACGTTCGTCCCTCTCTTATATGTTTAATGTTATCGCACTGGTGAATATTAATGCCACCCAATCCATATAGGACCATCTCCTCACACCAATATTCAAGTGGCTGTAAGCTGTGTTAGCTGCCAGGCAGGTCTATTCATATTTCCTTGGGCACAGAGACCAAAACTGCACCCAACAATCCAAGTATGGTTATGCTAACATTGTGTATGTACAATGGCATCAAAACTTCCTCATCCTTGTACCCAACCTCTCTTAAAGGACAACAAACCATTTGTCATTCTAGCTTTTAGTTTAGTTTGATATACAGCGTGGAAAGCAGGCCCTTCGGCCCACCGGGTCCACACCGACCAGCGATCCCTGCACATTAACGCTGCCCTACACACACTGGGGACAATTTTTACATTTATACCAAGGTAATTAACCTACAAACCTGCACGTCTTTGGAGTGTGGGAGGAAACTGAACATCTCGCAGAAAACCCACGCACGGGGAGAACGTACAAACTCCGTACAGACAAGCATCCGTAGTTAGGATTGTACCCGGGTCTCTGGCGCTGTAAGGCAGCAACACTACCTCTACACCACCCGTGCTGTTTTCTATCCAGTTGTTAACTTAACGTGTTTCATAAAAGTATACAAAGCTGCTTGTATACATTAGCTACGTTTTGTCACTTTTTAAAAATAAATCTCTGCTATAGACCATAAAACTGTACATCACAGAAACAGGTCCTTTGTCCAATGAAGTTTGTGCCAAACATGATGCCAAGATAAACTCTCTGCGTGCACATGAACCATATCTCTCCATTCCCTGTATAACCATGTGCCTATGTAAAAGCTTCTAAAACACCACTATCGACCTCCACCATCCCAGACACCATTTTCCAGACACACACAATCGTCTGTGTAAAAAAACACTTTCCCCGTGCATCTCCTAGCCCCTCTTACCTTGAAGCAATGTGGCACAGTGGCTTAGCTGGTAGATATGCTACCTCAGTGCCAGAGACCCTGATTCAATCTGGACCTTAGGTTCTGTCTGTGGAGTTTGCACGTTCTCCCTGGGTCCTCGTGGGTTCTTCTGCAGGCGCTTCGGTTTCCTCCCACATCGCAAAGACGTGAGGGCGCGTAGGTTAATTGCCCCCAGTGTATGGAGAGTGGATGAGAAAGAGGGATAACATTGAACTAGTATGAACGGGTGAGCAATGGTTGGCAGGGTCTCAGTCGGCAGAAGGGTCTGTTTCCATGCCGTGTCCCTAAACTAAACTATGTCCTTTAGTCTTTGACCTTACCACCCAGGGAAAAGAATTGTGCCTCTCCTAATTTTATATGGCTTTATCAGGTGTCCCTTCAGAGAAAACAATCCAAATTTGTCCAACCTCTCCTTGCAGTTAATACCACCTAATCAAGGAAGCATTCCGGTAAATCTCTCCTGTTCTATTTTTCCCAATAATTTAAATTCCTCATATTTTGCGAGCCTCGTGTCAATTCTCTAATTGCATCCATTTTCGTTTGTGTGCTCTGCATCTACCTCATTTTGGATAACAGGACATTCTGTTCTTTCATCATTGATACAGATTATTGACCACTAATGATAGCACTGATACCTGTGATTCCACTAATTGTGGCTGACTGAAAAATACTTCATTGTATTTGTCATTTTTGGAGTGTTGGCGCTGCTGGCAAGACCAGCATCCATTGTTCATCCCTTGTTGCTCTTGCGGAGGTGTTGATGCACCTTTTGATCAGACCGCCCACTAATTTGTAGTTCCTTACTTTCTTTCTCCTCCGAGATAATCAGTTCCAAATACTGTTTGAGATAATGAAGTGGGTCATTAACTGACCTTGGGTCTTCTGCTTACCTCCTGCAATATATGCTGATACTGTACATAGAACAGTACAGTTCCACTTGTACTAATACCAGCCTCATTGTTTTCATACTGCAGAGGTCTAAGGATGATCCGTCATCACCGTCAAAGAGCACCAAACGCCAAAGAGAAAAAGTTGCTTCTGATACAGAAGAACCAGAAAGATTAAATTCAAAGAAATCTAAAACGCAGGTGAGTACTTGGCAGCAGTAAGCTGTGTTCGCCAAAGTTGCGGCACCACGTACATCAGGTCAAGGGACTCCAGTGAGCCAAAAGACAATACCACAAACCAGCCCGGTGGCGCAGCAGTAGAGTTGCTGCCTTACAGCGCTTGCAGCGCCAGAGACCCAGGTTCGATCCCGACCATGGAGTTTGTACCTTCTTCCCGTGATCTGTGTGGGCTTTCTCTGAGATCTTCGGTTTCCTCCCACAGTTCAAAGACGTACTTATATGTAGGTTAATTGGCTTGGTGTATGAGTAAATTGTCCTTAGAGTGTGTCGGTTAGTGTTAATGTGCGGGGATCGCTGGTCGGCGCGGACTCAGTGGGCCGAAGGGTCTGTTTCTGCGCTGCATCTATAAACTAAACTAAACCCTCAGCTAGTCAGGAGAAAAACTCTGGATTTACTCTCCAGTCCTCAAGGTGAAACAGTTGGCCATCATCGAAACAAGGGACTTGAATCATTGAGTATGGAAAATGACCCTTCAGCCACCAATTCCATGTTGACCATCGATCTCACAAATTCGATATTATCACATTTCCTCACCCACACACCAGGGACAATTTTGAGACTAATTGACAACAAATCCAAAAAAAGACACACAGCGCTAGAGTAACTCAGCAGGTCAGGCAGCATCTCTGGAGAACATGGATAGGTGACATTTTGGGTGGGGGCCCTTCTTCAAGTCACCTATCCATGTTCTCCAGAGATGCCACCTCCGTTATTATGTAATCCTTCTGTTATTATGAGGGTTTGGTTGAGTTTCAGGATTTTTCTTCAGGTCTTTCCCAGTGTGAGTAGAGCCATAGATAAACAGGCCCACTTGCCCACACTGACCAACATCTACACTCGTCCCATCTACACTAGTCCCACCTGCCTGAGTTTGGCCCATATCCCTCTAAACCTATCCTATCCTTGTACCTGTCTAAATCGAGTAGTCTCTGTGAAATGCAGCTCAATTGTAATCAGTAAGAATAATAGTATATAACTTCCCCACTCATTCAGCCTCAATCTGATTTGTAATTTATCAACTATGTGGCATTTATTGGCATTCAAGCTTACCAACCCCTCTTGTAATGTTCTTTGGCTCTCTGAATTCCTTCAAAGTCTTCCTGACGCAATAAAACTTACCACTGAATGTCAGGTCACCAATCACACATCTGATGAACAAATAGTATTGGCTAAAAATGCTTTGAAAGCCGTGTGTCGTATTCTCAAAGACAAAGGAATGCAAGTGTAAATTCTGCACGTTAACATTTATTTCCCGGCAGAGATTGTTGTCAGTGAAAGGGAGTGTAAAATGATTTTTGAAGGCAGACCATGAGGCAGGTGGAGATCACTGGTCTGGGAGGGCAGAATGAGTAGCCACAGTGCGTTTTGTCACGGCCGCTTTGCATCGCCAGCCGGTGGAGGGAATTAATGTTTCCTGTGGATGATGGGGTGACAGCCAAGATAACAGCATTATCTCAAATGATAGTGAGCTGCTTCAGAGTTGTTGTACTGTGCTCATCCGGGCAGATGGGGAGTAATCAGTCGCATTATTAACTTGACAACTTGATGATGGACAGGCCTTGGGTTATCAGGAGGCGAGTTGCTTGCCACAGGATACCCAGCCTCTGACCTGCTCTTCAGCCGTGGTATTGATCGGCTGATCTAAGTTTAGTTTCTGGTCAGTGACATTCCCCAGGATATTGGCGGTTTGGAATCCAGCTTTGGCAAACTAATTGAACATCCGGGGTGGCTTTCTGCTTCGAGACCCTCTCAGTTTGGACGCGGTCATTCTCCATCTTGTTTCTAGCACGAATGTTGAGTGCCGCTCATTATCCTCCACCTGAATGTTGTCTTATGCCTCACAACTGCTACTCAAAGTCAAGACTTTTACTTGCTCACTGTGTAGCTTTCAGTCCAATCTTTCAGTAAAAGATAAATGGCAAAAACAAAGGAATCCATGCACAAAAAATATATATATATCTGTTCTCATTGCTCATGTTCTTGTAGGAAAATAAAGATATCTATTACTTGTGACTCCAATATTGATGAATGACTGCAAAGAA
Organism: Rhinoraja longicauda; assembly: GCF_053455715.1. NCBI lineage: Eukaryota > Metazoa > Chordata > Chondrichthyes > Rajiformes > Arhynchobatidae > Rhinoraja > Rhinoraja longicauda. Next base: position 2,778 of record NW_027601677.1, on the reverse strand, counting down.
AATTGTAACTGAGAAATGTATATGGGTTGTTTAACAAATAATATGCATTATAAGCAATGCTGCTGCCAAGCAAGACCACTGAAATTCAGCTTCTTGAGGCACTCCATGCCAACGATATGATGACACTGGTTCATGCTGCTGCCACAGACCGTGTGTGGTCTGGACAAAGTGTACAAAATGCAATGCTGATTTGTATTTTTCAAGCAACACATTTATTAACCTGAAAATTTCCTCTCAGCTCGTTTGTGGCTATGTATTTTTAGGAGGAATTTCTTTAGTCAGAGAATGGTGAATCTTTGGAATTCTCAGCCAAGTCATTGGGTATTTTTAAGGCAGGGGTTGACAGATTCTGATTAGTGAGGGTGTCGAGGGTTATGGGGTGAAGGCAGGAGAATGGGGTTGAGAGGAAAAGATCAGCCACGGATGAATGGCAGAGTAGACTTGATGGGGAAAATGACAATAGGTGCAAGAGGAGGCCATTCAGCCCTTCGAGCCAGCACCACCATTCAATGTGATCATGGCTGATCATTCTCAATCAGTACTCAATGCCTTCTCCCCATAACCCCTGACTCCGCTATCCTTAAGAGCTCCATCTAGCTCTCTCTTGAATGCATTCAGAGAATTGGCCTCCACTGCCTTCTGAGGCAGAGAATTCCACAGATTCACAACTCTCTGACTGAAAAAGATTTTCCTCATCTCAGTTCTAAATGGCCTACCCCTTATTCTTAAACTGTGGCCCCTTGTTCTGGACTCCCCCAACATTGGGAACATGTTTCCTGCCTCTAACGTGTCCAACCCCTTAATAATCTTACACGTTTCGATAAGATTTCCTCTCATCCTTCTAAATTCCAGTGTATACAAGCCTAGTCGCTCCAGTCCAGACCTAATTCTGCTCCTACGACTTATGAACATGAGGATCAGCAGTTTAATTTGAGCCAGTTTTATTCCCACCTGAAGAAGAATTATATTTGCTTTTTTGTTTTACTATTAGAGTGTACTTGAAAGAAGGCGGAGTTCAGGGAAAGTTGCACAATGGGAGTAATTTCATCCCATGTGCCACCTCCCTCGGTAGTCATGTCTCGATGAGCCATGAAGTGGATATTTAATTAATTGACAGTAAATTGATTACATTTATCAGAAATACGATGAAGTTCTGCCAATCCTAGTCGGCAGTAAAAGTCCTGAAAAGCAATCACTATCTTGTAACAACTTATAGTTTATCGTAGACTGTAGGTTTGTGGTCTGTAAAATTCTATTCCCATTTGAATTGAATCTAAGGTGATCAGTACAATGGTTACATCCTCCTGGGAACAATGAGCCAGGTTTTAAATTCTGGAACTAGAGTTGATTTTCTAAAGTATGTAAGGTATGGAGTAGCTTTCATTGGTGCATTTTCTGTCGACCTGGACAATGAAAACAGAAGAAAGGCCAAGTGTACAAGTGGGTTGGACCTGCCTCTAGGTTTAGCAGAAACGAGACCAAGTGAACCCGTTGGGCCCAAACCTCTCCTGCATTGGTGCATCACCCTCTTCCCCCCCCCCCCCCCCCCCCCTCCCCTCATTCCCCTTCAAGCCTCCTTATCCTCCCCCCCCCTCCCTCCCTCTCCTTCTCTAGGAGATAGATTTAAACTTTAAAATGTGAATAACTTTTAAAATATAACACCAATTTCAATGAAACATCTTCCATTACCACCAAAGGGACGATGGTGAGTAAGGTAGGCCTAAAATTGTTGCGCTATCGTGTACTGTTTTGGCTGTAGTTCCAGAACAAACAAACAAACAAACAAGAGTTTTAGTATATAGATTGTTGACTTTAGCTCACGAAGGATTCTGTTAAGCCAAATCAAACATAGTTCCCCAAAAACATTGTTGAGATTTGCAATGTTGGAAGTGATCAGAAAAATCACAAACTGTTGTGGGGTAAAGAAAACTCAGGCCCAGAGGTTATAAATCATTATTTTCATTTTTATTTGACATATTAAATTTTAAAATGATCCTGAAGGCTGATTTAAATTTCAAAATGGTGTCTTCCAGTTTAAATGTTAACTTTAAAAAGAAGATGCAATTTTAACCATGGTAAAGAGGGATATCAAAGAACTAAGTTATAATAATAATAATAATAATAATAAGCATTTATTTTATATAACGCCTTACCAGAAGCTCAAAGCGCTTTACAAAAACAATTATAACATAAAAACAAACAGACAAACTATCCTAACGGAGAAGCGGCGAATAAACAGCGCCAGCGTCCTCTCACGTCAGGGTCCGGCAGTAGACAACAAAAAGTTGCTGTCAATATAACATTCCAGGCAGTGTTGAAACTGTGTGGTAAATGGTAATGATTGAGGATCATTAAATGGAAAGAAAAGACCCCCCCCCCCCCCCAAGAACATATTTACAGATTGAAACGAGGGTTTTGTCGCATAAAACTGTATATAAGGTGATTTTGGTTATATTGGCAGGTTGCTTCAAATGTTACAGCATTGTTTTTCATTGTAAACAAGTAAAAATCCATATGGTTTGACTTATATCAGAGTGAAACTGGTTTGTGTGCTGCAATCCCTTTTGATGCCTTTCTAAATCAACCCTCCTTAAATCTCATTTATTTAATAAAACGGTCATGTCCTCTTGCCTTGATGGCAGAAAGTATTGGAGGTGGACCTGTTACGAGTTAAGTTGAGTTTAGTTTATTGTCACGTGTACAGTGAAAAGCTTTAATTGCGCGCTAACCACGTCATCGGAAAGACTACATGATTATAATCGAGTCATCCACAGTATA